>NC_142794.1:79156995-79395839 GCF_049724085.1 Artemia sp. Qi Xiang Cuo | reverse complement strand
CCATTTTTCCATACCATCCATAAAACTCAATTCCTCCTAGAATTATTTAAACTAAATAGTTACCACCGCCCTAGAAAGTCCGGAAAAACATGATAGCCTTATTTATAGTGAAGCGTTTCTTAGTCGTATGTTTACCCGAATATTTAACAAGTATCATTTTTCCACACCAGCCACAAAACTCCATTCCTCGTAGAATTATTTAAACTAAATAGTTACCCCCGCCCTAGAAAGTTCGGAAAAACACGATAGCCTTGTTTATAGTGAAGCGTTTCTTAGTCGTATGTTTACCTCGAATATTTAACAAGTACCATTTTTCCATACCATCCGCATTAATTCAAAAACGTTCAAAAATTAAATAAAGAAAAACAAGTTTTTTTTTAACTTAGTAGTAAGGAACGACGTTAAAACCTTAAAACGAACAGAAATTATTCTGTATATGAAAGGGGCTGCCCCCTCCTCAACACCTCGCTTTTTACGCAAAAGTTTGACTTTCTCACGACTCTTTTTTAAAACAATAAAAAACTTTAGCGTAAAGAGCGAGGCGTTGAGGAGGGGACAGCCCCTTTCATATACGGAATAATTTCTGTTCGGTTTAAGTTTTACCGTCGTTCCTTGCTTTAATTTAAAAAAACTTGTTTTTTTTTAATTAATCTACATTATAATTTAAAACAAAATTATTGTTTTAAGTTATTGTAGAAATTATAAACATAACGTAGATAAGAGCATTAGCTTTAGAATGAGCCATTAAACGTCAATCTAAAAGTGCTGGTAGTCCACTAGCCCCAGCTTTTCCACTTGAGACATTGCACCAAAAGTGCCGTTTTTAGTGCCGTTTTGAAGTTGCTGATTGTTGAATTTATAGGAAGAAAGTAGATATTAGTAATATATTTTATAAGAGCGACTAAAAATATTTATATATAACATCGATACCAATAAGCCCAAAAATAATAAGTCCGATAACGATACACTGTGCAGCCCTTTCACCAGGGGACTTGGAGGGTCATAATATCACCAACACCAAATATATTTGACTCTAGCAATGTCTCTTGTAAGCGTCAAATCTATTAAGTATCTGATGTAAGCACCCCATTCTTTAATTACCCGTGAGGCATTCTTAACCATCGCAATACCTTTACGCTAATACCTCTTCGCAAAAAATTCACAAATCTCGTAAACTAAAGAAGTAATTACATCACTGTTGTTAGCTCCAACATTAATCTCCAATAATGTAAATGCACCACTCATTTTTTCCTCTACTAATATCCTTGCAAATAAAAACTATTCTCTTTGAATTCAATTCTCTTACTAATATGAATTGTAAAGAAAACTAAAAAGATACACCGGTTTTTCCGACACGGATCTAACCTAAAAAAAAAACTTGTATATCATGAAATAGAAATTCAGTTAATTGTGTCAGAAAAAACTTGAAACAGAACAGATTATACCCAACCTGTTTGCTATGGGCGAGCACGCACAGTGTATAGCTTCAAGCAAATTCCATATGATATTTCAAATTACTATAGCTTCTATAGAAATGGTGCCTCTTTGCAAATGACCCTGGTAACCCCAATTTGTTTAAAATATACCCGCAAATGCCTCAGGCGTATATTTGCATGTATATTTTTAATATATAGATGCCTTACAGGCGTAAGTTTGAATGTAAGTTTCAAATATATAGATGCCTTATTACTAACATTGGGTAAAGTTCATAACTTTTAGCCCTCCCTCTGGGAACTTCGGGGGATTAAGTCATCCTAAAAGACATATTTATCATTTTTTCGACCATGCTGAACAAAATGGCTATCTCAAAATTTTGATCGGGTGACTTTGGGAAAAAAATAAGCGTGGGAGGTGGCCTAGTTGCCCTCCATTTTTTTGGTAACTTAGAAAGGGCACTAGAAATTTCAATTTAATTTCCAATGAGCGCTCACAGAATATTCTAGGACTACTAGATCAATACGATCCACCCTGGGAAAAAAACAAACAAAAAAACAAATAAACACGCATCCGTCATCTTTTTTCTGCCAAAAGATACAAAATTCCACATTTTTGCATACAGAAGCTTGAAAACTCTTCAGTAGGGTTTTCTTATACGCTGAATATGATGGTGTGATTTTCATTAAGGTTCTATAACTTTTAGGGGGTATTTCCCCCTTTTTTTGAAAATCAGCCAAATTTTCTCAGGCCAATCAGCCAATTTTCTTCAAATTTAATCAGCCAAATTTTCGCGTAACTTTTGATAGGTAGCACTAAACTTGATGAAAGTTATATATTTGAAATCAGCATTGAAATCTGATTCTTTTGATGTATCTATTTGTATCAAAATTCCGTTTTCTAGAGTTTCGGTTACCATTGAGCCGGGTCGCTCCTTACTTACACTTCGTTACCACGAACTGTTTGATTCGTTTCATTTATTTGTGGGTTCTAATTTCATTAATCAAGTATTATATTTTCATCATATTTTGTGATATTTCTTAAGAAATGAGCGTCAAAGAAACAGGTTCTATTTAGCTTCTATATACATGGACGCTATAACAGATAAATACCCTCAATAAATTTGAAAACGAACAAAAATCACTAAAAAAAGAGTTAGGGTCCTGATTCCTTCCCTGACTGTAAAAGTCCTAACTGTAAAATGACTTGCTGCGTCACTGGTGCTTTACTGAAAACTATATGTGTCTTGAACAGTCTTGGAAAGAACTAATAAAATCAAACTGAATAGTTGATATATAATGGACATCAATTGCGTAAAGCTCAGCAGTTCAAGATTTAATTTCACTGTAATTTTTATTTTCCTTTTCAATGCTGTAATAACTGGAAAAGAAAATGTCTGTAGTAAAATTTGTTTTCAGTGAAGCGTCAATCACGCAGTAGGCTTTAGACTTTTACAACTAGGGAAAGGGGCAGTATCGGAACTATTGTTTGTAGTGAAGCTATATTTGTCTTGAACAGTCTTGGAAAAAAACTCAAAAATTAAACTAAATCTTTGATACATAGTTATATTAATTGCTGAAAGGTGATCAGTTCCAAATTTACTTTTACTGTAATTTTTATGTTGCTACTTTTTAATTATACAGAACACACCCAAGATGTGAAATTATGTTAATCCTAATGAAATGTACCAAAAATTGATGAAATTATAATACTTTAGAAACAAAATTATGGAAGCTACGACAAAGAATTATGAAATCTGGCCGCCCAGAACGCATTATATTAAATACCTCCTATTAATGTCTTTATAATAAATATTTAATTAAATTACACGTACATTGTAGTTTCTCTCACTCAGTCTCGAAGCTAATTTTAACCTATAGCAGACAAACAAACGAGTTTTTCTCTGATGAACACAGCAGAACTTCTCGAGTGTGTTTTGGATGATTCACAATTACCTTTGGATTTATTTTCAGTTTTGCACTAAATACGAAAGAAAATATTGGTAGTATATTTCGTTTTCAGTAAAGCGCCAATGACACAGTTGGCTTAAGACTATTGCAGTAGGGAAGGAGGCAGTAGCCAAAGTCTTGTTTATAGTTATTGTTGTTCATTTTAAGCTAAATGTTCATTTTCAGTGTAAGTTTTTCTCGTCAATATTTATTTATTCATTTATATAGGTACCTGTATTCCTACACTCCACGGGTAGAGGCCTCTAAGTTGTGAATTATGTCCATTGTTTACAAATAGTACTTGTTATTGGGAAGTATACAGATATTTTTTTTTTTGGGGGAGGGGGGGTAGTGCTTGGGGCGGATTTTCAATAGGACAATCTTCCTTGGGGAGGGAAGTTTCCGTGGGGGGTTGAGATTCCAGGGGAAATTTTACACTGGGGGAATTTGACAGAATGCCCACACGAAGTTAGTGTTAATTCTATTAAATTATATTTTCCTATTAAACTTTGTAGGTAGATCTATTCCGGAGGAATTATCCGGGGGCTATTTTTTGCGTGTTTTGATTTCCGAAAAAAAAGTCTACGGAAGGGGGCATTTTCGGAGTGATCGAGAAACCAATTAGAGATTGAAGGCTTTTCAAACGAAAGTATGATAAGGACAATCTTTTAGGCTGAATCGTCCGCAAGAAATTTTATACGGAGGGGGAATTTTCAGCGAGGATGAAACTGTCTGGAGGAAACTCGACAGGGAGGCGTGTATTTTACTTTGGATGAAATTTTCACTGAAGTTTCCCGTGACTGGGGGGGGGGGTATATTTCATGGTGGCTGAGCCAGTCTTAGCTGCATTATTTGAAAAACGAAAAGAAATTCAATTTAAAAATCATATTTTTTTAACTGAAAATTAGGAGCACAATAAAACCCAAAACGACCAAAAATGTTCCCTTATGTGAAAGGTTTTCCCCTCCTCAAGATCTTGCTTTTGACGATTAAGTTTGACCGTTTGTCCTAATTTGAATGAACTTCTACTGAAACTCAGGGTCCTTCTAATTAATATGATATTTTATTAAATATAAATACTCCGAAAATAATAAATCCACTGTGATAGTCCCCCAAAGGGTCCTTTGACTTTAATAAGTAATTATATACTAATCACAAAATCAGAGAACAATATACAATTACTTACTGAGAAAAAAAAACCCAAACATCAATAAATAATAAACTAATTAATTTTTATACATATTATTAACAAATAAAAAAGGTTATCTTCATATTCTTATACAATCCAATGGTAACAATAATATTATACATGAAAAAGAAGAAAAGAAAAACAAACAAAAATCGATAACATGAAAAAATATTCCCAAATCTACAAAACACACCAGAAAGCCACGAGAAAGTTTGCGAATAAGGTAAAAAAAAATCTCTCGCACGCTGTAACATACAGAAGATCAAACATAATAATGGAAGAAAATATAGATACATAACAAATCGAAATTAAAGTTTATTCAGGAAAAATTAAAAATAAATTCAGGAAAAAGTAAGGAAAAATTTATCACATGAAAACAAAAAAAAAGTCTTTTGAAGGTGCCAAACAAGTGGTATTCTTAAACCAAATCGGGAAGGGTGCTCCATGTGAACTGGCACGTAACAATAGAATTAAAGTCGGATCTGATTGTTGGTTTATACGGACTTTTGATATTTAGAGAGCTACGGAGCTGAAAATCTGACCAATCAGATACAAAAGAAGACGTAAATATAAAGGACCTGAGAATATCACTATGGAGCCGAAGAAAAGTGAAAGACGCACAGGAAAGAATATAAAGTTTTTCAATATCAAGTAACGGTTTAGTTGCCGAACGATTTACGTCCTGGATAATATTTATAGCTTTATCGTAAGTATTCGAAAGTAGTTTGAGAAAAGATGGGAAAGTAGACATCCATATGACTCAGCAATAGGAAACATAAGAATGAATTTAGCTATGAAATAGTATACTTAGAATTGGTCCATGAAAATTATGTTTGAGTTCTCTTAGAATTAGAATAGGAAGCTTCTTCTAAAGTTATACCATCTTATTAACTGTATCGAAAAAACAAAAAGAATCACCAACTCTACATAATGTCAGAAAAAGGTATTATTTAAATTCACGCACAAAAAACATTAGTTCGTAAACGTCTTCATAATTAGTTATAGCTGTTAAGTCATTGACCGAGTTTGCAAAAACTATGAGTTCAGTGTCATCCTTGCAACAATTACAATATAGGATCTTCATATAAACGCACATTAGTTCCCAGAGAATAAATAATATAAAGGGCCCAGCCCAGGGCCCTGGGGTACACCACCCTTCACTGGAATAGACGAGGAGACTAATTGATTTAAAACGACTTTAAGAGACCTATCGTAAAGATAACTCTGAAACCATCTCAGCCAAAATCCCTTTATTCCAAGACTTCCCATTCGATCAACATTTGGTAGTCAACAGTGTCAAACGCTTTTCTAATGTCAATGAAACTAGACATAGGTGCGTCATCTGAGTTTAATTTATAGCTAACAGTTTAACCCAGGTGCTGTACGGAGTACGGTATGGACTAACCCTTAAGAAATCCACCCTCTGTCTGACTAAAGGCTTATTCATCAGAAAGACATTATGGACCCGTGTATTTACCGCTTTCTTCAGTCATAGGCAGTTCAATAGTGCTGCCTAAGTAAAGAATTATGTTGGCAGAATGTATTATTTATTTATTTTTTTGGCTTGTTTAAGACCAGGGTCGTGGTTAGAATCAATTGAATAGGAGACAAAATTCTACTCAAACGACAGACATAGATGTCAGTGAGCAATCGTTTCCTCTAGAAAAGGTTAGAAAATACATTTTTATTCATGTTTTCATAGAAAAAAATAATAAAATAAAATAAAAAGGCTCTTTCCTGAATTTCGAAATGTACTTAATATCTTCATTAAAAAAAAATCTGTCACATTTTAGTTTTTTCATTGAACAAAACTGAACAAAATTGACATCTGAATCAAACTGACGTCATTATTGAGGGGTTTCTGGCTCTTTGAAATTCCTGCAAATTTGTTTACATAGTAAAAAAAAAAATAATTACCATTTCTAAATCAGCTACAAATTTTAAGCTTTTCTCAATCTACAGTTTTTTTTTAGGACTTCTGTGTTTTCTCAAATGCAAGTAAAGGGCAACAATCAAAATCTAAACGAACAGAAATCATTCCGTATACAAGTGTGCTACCCCCATCTGAACTCACAGCTTAGTGAAAGTAGATTCATAGTATGTTTAAAGCAATTCACATTCAAAGTCCACGCCCCGGGGGTATCATAAGATGTTCTCAAAGAATTTGGACAAAAAGTCAAACTTAGCGTATAGAGCAGAAAATAAGAAATTCTTTACTGTTGGTTGAGGAGAGGGTAGCTCCCCTTATATACGGAATATTTATTGCTCTTTTCCGGTTTTAATGTCGCTCCTTACTTTCATTTGAGAAATCTTGCCTTCTTTATTAGATAGACCTCATTTGACAATGACTACAAGAATTAAACTAACTCAATCAAATTTTTAAACTTGGATTACTAATTGACAAGTGTCTGAATAACAACCTTTACCCATTTGTCCTTTTTTTTCTTGACATCATATTCTGAATCTGATTAAGTTCTCTTCTAGTCTCATAGAGAAACATTCTTGACAAAAAATAAAACTGGCTAAAGAGTTTGCTGTCCACTGCATCAAAACGCACTGTGTATCTTCTGCCAGTCTTTTGCCGCGTCTGCTTTTCACCTTGATTGGGATAAGTTTTGCAGCCTGAGCAAAGCTTGTCTTTCCCCACGTCAACTGACTAGGCTTTTTCATATTTCTTGCCCTTTTTCTTTGCTTCTGAGTACCTTTGCCAATAGTACTGGTAACAACATTAAAAATAATCCCCTCGCCCTCTAAAATTGTTATTTAAACAATAGATGCGTTCTTGAACATTATTTTGTGAGAAGATTTTTCTATGTTTTTTTGTCCTATTTTTATATGATCATTTCATTTTGGTGGCCAGATGTTTAAATTGTCAATTCATCTTACATTTAACTCTTGCAACAACAAGTTGGTATCAAAGATCAATCGAAATCTTACAACTCACAAAATGCAACAGGCAACGGGCGCGTAACCGTCCCTTTGACTAGGGCCACCTCTGATTGGCCAACGGATATCGACGTTTAGTGTCAATCACGTCCTTGACAACTGTTCCAAATTCCTTGCGCATGCGAAACAGTGAGCCAGATGATCGCCAGATGCGGTAATTCGATAGCAATCACGGCCGTGTTACAATTATATTAAACAAAATAGTAGGGGGGGGATGGGAACCGGGATAATGGGGGACAGGCCACACCACAAAAAAGCAGGAGCGGGATCCGGAAGGGTTCAAAAGAGTCGGGGATAGTGGGAGTCAGATGTTGCACAAAAGAGTATTTTATGAGGGAACACGTCCAGGTATCTCTGGGGAGGGGGGCTTCGACAAAACATCGACAGATAGGAGAATTACATAGAAAATATACAAAATTATTCGATGATTATACATAGATCTGAGATTGTGGTGATACCACTTGTCTCCTACTTGAAATCGCCCACACTAGCTTTGGTCCTGGTCCAATCTCTTATCCCGTGGGAACTAATCCAAATTATTGAATTTTATTAAAAATATTTGATTAATCTATTCAGTTAATCTGTTTTTATCAAATTAATTAAATAGTAAATATTTTTAAAATCAAATAACTAATACTAAATAGTAAAATTTAATTTAGTATGTTACATTAGCCAATAAATTATTAATTAAATTTGATTGATTTAATTAATTAAATTAATTAAAAACTCAAAAAGAATAAGTAATAAAAATTTTTTTTAAATATGAAAAATATGGATAACATATTATTTTGTTTAATATTTAAAAATTCCAGGTTTACTGCTGACCCAAATGTCTGTGAATTTTGTGGATTTAAGGCTTTAAAACGAATCCTCATGGTCTATCATCAATACGTTGTTCACCATGTTCCTACGGACGATAGCGTCCACTTTGCTCACTGTTGCCAGTGTGACTATATTGGAGTCAATCAGGGTTGCCAACTTTTGGGTCAATGAATATGTCCCTTGAGCATCCAAAAATGTGTCCTTTTTAGCCAAATTATGTCCATATTTGTCTATAATATGTCCATAGTATGTCCATCTTGAAATCTCAGATGCAAGTTTTTTTTACGACTAGTAAACCTCGTTCAAAGTGATCAGTTAACATCGAATATATGAATGAATGATTTTTATTACCCATCTTTAACAATACAAAAAAAAAGTAAAAATGGAGTAGAGAGAAAATGAAAAGAAAACAACAGCACATCAAACAAACGAGCAACTTAAATTAATACTTCAAAAACCAATGACGAAACTATTTACATAAAAAGACAACCATTACACAGTACTAACTATAGCTACAAACATACTATGCGTTGGGTTTAAAGATTTCAGGAACTTTTCCCTCCTGGTCATGATCACGACGAAGGGGTCATCGAGTCCGTAACGTGCTGAAATCTGGCGGTTTCTTTGCCAGGGGGGAAGGCTAAGCAGATATTTTGCAAACTTATAGAACACTGTACGGATTGTTTTTTTATCATCAACAGTGAACAAAGACCAGAAAGGTGACAAAGCTAAGATATGAAGGGTGGCAAAGGAATTGAACATCCGTGCTAGAATGTGGCGGTTATATAAGCGTTTCCATGACAAAATTATCCAATACGCTTTTCGGATTTTCTGTTTGAAATCATTTATTAGACTGGACCAGGTAGCTTTAAGATTAAACCCAATTGGCAAACCAAAGTAAGTCATTGATGCTGCTGCAGTAACAGTATTACTACCTGGTGCAAATATGACAGGTGCCAACTCTTTCTTACGACAATTAAAGACGACCACCTCGCTTTTGCTGGAGTTGAATTCTAGGCCTATGTTAGCATATTCATTAGACAAAACTCTGAAATTACTCTCTATGCCACTGACGGATCTACTCAGATTTAAAATGTCATCGGCATAATTATCAAGAGACAAATCAATTCCACGAAAAATAAAGCACGTTTTCACCGTCTTCTGAGCCTCGATAATACTGTTATTATAAAGAGGCGGTGATGATAAAACCCCTTGGCGAATGCCTTTTCGTACTGGTATGAGGAAATCAGATACAGTTGGGCTCTGGTTTTTTAGTACCCTTACTCTAACCTTCAACTTAAAATACATGTTCCTATAAGTAGCAATTATAGATCTGTCAAGACAAAAAATATCTGGCACTAGACCACAACTAAAAATCATTTGGAACATAAGTGCTAGATGTACTTTTAACAGTTCACTACCGAGAATCAGGTGCATACCACAGATATTATCTACTCCTTTAGAGTACTTCTTTTTTAGTTTAAGGATAGCCGAACGAACATCCGACACACTCACTGAGGGGCCAAGATCCGGTTCCAAAGATTCTAAACAGAGATCAAGATCTCTCTCAAATTTGCACTTCAATTCAGGATCAGATGCAGCAAACTTGCTCGTGAAATACCTATTCCATTCACTTTCACTAGGGGCGGATTCGTTACTAGGCGCTTTAGCAGATTGATTCTTTTTGATGAACTTCCAAATTTTATTTGGATCGACTCGTAGTGACTCACTATTTTCATCAATCACACGAGAGCGATGCAAGGCGAGACATTTGGAGAACTGCCGCTTTGTATACAATCGAACACTGTTTACAACACCATGTTTAAGAGGACCCGAATCAATCCATACACTATACCACATTTTAGCTTGTTGAAACACATTAACCAAAGCTGGCTTTTCCGACCATCCTGGAACTTCTGACCCAATTCTCACTTTACGAATAGGAACCGCGGTTTTTTCTGCACAGCGCAAGGCGTGAGTTATTTCACTACAGTAGATATTTTGAAGTATTTGTTTCTCATCACATGCAATTGGTGAGCTTTGGAGTAGTAGCTGGAAAGGGACCTTAATCTCTTCCAGGATTCCATCACACACAGACCTGAACATGGCTAAATTATCTTTTTGCCATTCAGTCTTCTGGAACCACTTTTTCTCCTTTGGAGCATCATTTGGGGCATTATTCAGGAGGTAATTAATAATGAAGGTATTAGCCACTGGAAGATGATCAGAAACACAAAAGCCGATATCTACCTCACAGACACCGTGAGTCCTCAAGTCGGGAGAGCAGAGCAGAAAGTCGAGCGAGGACGTGGAACCGGAATTATGCACATACGTGAAGTCTACTCTGTTTCTCAGTACCCTCAGACTTGGGCAGGCGTCGAGCAGGATTTGACCTCTCGGATCATTAGCATCAGAGAGGTTAGAGTTCATATCTCCGGCAATAATACATGAAAGTATTATTGTATTATTATTTTATTATTATATAGTATTATTTCATTATAATAATAATGAAAACGAAAAAGATCCATTTAGTCCATCCATAAAAAATGAACTTGTGTGAAAGCACAAAAGTCATAAAAACATGTAAACAGTAAAAAACTATTAGTGGAGCTCACAGTTTAGCATCCTTTGAAGACTCAGCTTAACAGGTATGGTTAGAATGAGGTTCCGCATTTTCATATCTTGGGTTGACCATGCACAATTCAAATCAATTGTTGTTCTTTTCAAAATATGAATTCCAAAAGTCGATTGAAGCTGCGGAACATGAATTCTGCTGGGTTGCCTTTCAACCGGGGGGATGCTAGCCCCAAAGATGAATCTATTGAACATTTGAAAAATGCGCAACAAAATAGATGCCAACAAATGCTGATTGGATGCTGGCTTTCGGAGCTGATAGGCGCGGGGAGGGGGCGGTTGCCCTCAAGTCACTTTTGACTCCTATAAAGGGCACTAAACTTCAATCAAATGAGTCCCATCTGAATTTTATACGACTACCCTTTCCATAAAATCTTATATGCCCCTGGGGCATAACTTACAACCCTTGCCCCAGGGCTCTAATGGGTTGTGTAAACGCTGAGGACATTGTTATATGTTCCTTGGACCATTTTTAAGAGCATTTATATCTCAAAATTTTTGTGGGATGCATCTAGGGAAAATAATATGTGTGTTGAGGGAGTGGCTCCATCCCTCTCCACCAAGGGTGGAGGGGGGCTTACTCCAAGGGTGGCACGGCCTTTGTGTTTCAAGAATCGTTCTTAAAAAAAAGGTAGACAAAAGGTCAAACATTAGCGTAGAGGGGGGTTATTAAGGAAGGAGTAGCCCCCGTCATGTACGGAATAATTTCTGTATGTTTTAAGTTTTAATGTCACTCCTTACTTCCGGTAGAAAAAAACTAGTTTTTGCCTTTATTTCTGATCATTTTTCAGATAACACCAAAAAATCCACTCCCTCTGTGGAAATTTCCCCATAAAAAATTCCTCTAAATAAAGGTCCACCCATTTGAAATTTATTCGCCGGCAAACTATCCCCGAATAAGCCCATCTCTTCTACGAACCTTTCTCAGAAATTTTTGCTTAAGAGTCTTCCTGAAAAATACTCCTTAACATAGATTCGTTTGAAGAAATACTTGTATTCATTTAGTTTTTAATCCCTTTAGAGGTCATTGGGGAATATCCCTCCTTGGAAAATACCCCCCCCCCCCCCGAAAAGTTTATCCCCTAGAAATTTTTCATGGAGAATTTCTCCGGGTGATAATTCCTCCATAGGATTTTCTCAAGTGGAATATCCCCCCCCCCCCAAAAAAAAAAATCCTAAGTGAATCCCAACTCCACTAAAAACTTCCCCTTTAGAGTTCCCTCAGAGCGTCTCTACATGTACAATGGAATCAACAATGAGAAAAAATAAAAATAAAAAACATACAGTATACAAATTCTGGTAAATTCTCCCCATGTAAAATTTCCTCTGAAAAGTTCACTCCCAGGAACTTCCATCCCAGTCGGAAATTCTCCCCATAGAAAATCCATCCCCAAGAAGATCTCCTTCCTCCCTTGGAAAATGTTGGTATACTTCCCTATAAAAAATACTATATGTAAACAATGGGCAGATTTCATAACTTGCGGCCCTTTCTCTGGTGGTTCTGAGGGATCATGTTATCTCCGAAGACATATCTATTGTACCTTTCAACAATACCGAACAAAATGGCTATCTCAAAATTTTGATCAGACGACTTTCAGGAAAAAAGGCGTGGGACGGTGGCTAGTTGTCCTCCAATTTTTTGGTCACTTGAAAAGGATAGTTTTTAATTTTCGTTTGAACGAGCCCTCTTGCGAAATTATAGTACCATTGGTTCGATATGATCACCCCTGGAAAAAGCAACAACAACAAATAAACACGAATCCGTGATGCTTCTTCTGGCAAACACTATAAAATTTTATTTTTATAGATAGGAGCTTGGAACCTCTACAGTAGGGTTCTCTGATGGCGTGCTCTTCATTAAAATTCTTCGAGTTTTATAGGGTGTTTTTCCCCTTTTTCAAATGTTCGGCTAATTTTTCCAGGCCAGCTAATGGATAACACTATACTTAAAAATTATTATATATTTGGATTCAGCATAATAAGTCAATTTTTTGGTACATCTTTCGATATCAAAATTGATTCCAGATCATCAAGAATCTATTTTTTTTCTTTTGCTAACTTTTCATTTTCAGTTAGTAATACTTGATAAATGCCTGACTATTAATGCCTACTAAGATGTTTTTGCCTGACTATTGGAAGCCGAAAGCGATTGTTAACTAAAAAGGTGCCTTATTGCATATTATCTTGACTGTAGCGTAATAGCAAGGATAAATAAAATCGTTTATAGATGAAAGAACACAAACTTAAGAATTTCGAGAGTATTTGCAAATAGTTGTCTGCGGGAAAGAGCAAGCAACTCCGAAAAATAACAACGTGTGTAAAAAAAATTTGCAGAAAATACTGATTTGGTGAAAAATGACATTTTTTTTACAAAAATATGTATCCAGCGGGGAAATATTCTATTTTATGTCACAGATTTGCAAAATATGTCCCTTTTACGTCCCAAATTTCTAAACTGTATCCCTTTTTTGCCCTATTATGTCATTGTGTCATGGCATACAAGAATATGTCCATTGGACACAAAATATGTCCAGTTGGCAACCCTGTTTGTCAGTACTTGTTCAGTATGTGTTTAAACTTTGATTAAAATCCTACTGGCAGTAGCAACCCTGATGAACTGAGTAAAGTAATGATGATATTTAAGCTTTAGCTTGAGATCAGAATTACCGTCTCTCAAAAGCTATAAGCCTTTCAAGAATTGTTAAATTAAAATTTTGCTGTTTATCACTTTCCAGTTGAGTGAACAATTTATAACTATTTTGATATAACATTATTCTCAAACTAAAATGATTCATAGAAATACTAGTTATCATAAAATACGTTATTAATAATACTGTTGATGAACTTAGTATTGATGAAATGTTGCTCATAATGCAATTTTACATTATTTATCTCAAATATAAATGGAAAGGATATGAAACGAATATTTTGCCAATAAATTAGCTGAAACTAGGAGTTCCATCACACATATTTTGGCTACATAAATATTTAATAACAAGGGACTTCTATATTATTTAGACTCTTTGTGATTACGGTCTAAAGCATATTTAATAAAAGTAAGTTTACCCTCCATAATGATGAAAAGTTTGATTTTTCACTATGGATCCATATCCGATACATATAGGGACATACAAGTCACGATAGGTCATTAGATTAGATAAGTGTCATCGTCTCAATTGAGGGATGTGGAACTTCTTTTGAAACTTGTTTACCTTTTATCATAGGCAGCCCGATAGCGTTGCCTAAGTAAAGAATGATATTAGCTCAATGTATTATTTATTTATTTTTTTTAGACCAGGGCAATACTTATAGATGGAGTTGTCATAGAAACTTCAAAAAGGGCTCATTCAATTGGGAGTTGACAGAACTAACTAGTGCCCTTTAAAATAGTCGAAAGTGATTGGAGGGCAAATAGCCCCCCCCCTTACACCCATCATAATCCCAAACCCATCCAATCCAAATTTTGAGGTAGCCATTTTGTCCAACATAATTAAAAGTCCGAAAATCATGTCTTTGAGGATGAAAACCCCCCATAGCTCTCAGGGCAACGGTTTCAAGTTGTGCCCTTGGGTATAAAAGGTTTCTATAGAAAGAGTGGTCCTATAGACTTCAGAGGGGGATCATTGGATTCGTAATCAGAAGTTACAGTCCCTTTTTAAGAGTCAAAGTGGTACTTGTGCATTATTCAGTACACATTCGAGAATATGAATCAGCAGATTAGACAACAACCGGTGTTTGGCCGGCAAAATCCGAAGAGAATTAGATTAGGCTCAGTTGAAATCTTTGTTGTGAATATGTTTTTATTAAATATTTGATATACGAGAATTAAAAATTTTCGCATATATAATATTAAATAATTTATTATCATATAATAATAATATTATATAACATTTTATTATATAAAATATATAAATATTAAATATTTAATATTGAATAATTAATATGTCTCGTATAGAGATTATATTTTGATTGGGTTATGTTAGTTCAGGCTAAGTTAGGTGTTTAATAAAATGCGTTCTGTGTGTCCCCTCCCCCTAATTATTCTTTGTTGAAGTTTTCATAGTTTTCTTTTACTAAATTATTGTATTTCCATCATATTTCGGTATATTTCATTATGATTAAACAAACTACATTTCCTGAGTGTGTACCGAATAATGCAAAAGCACTTTCAAAGTGATCGGAGGGCAGCAGCACTCATCGTTGTATTTTCTAGAAATGCATCCAATTGAAATTTTTAGATTGCCGTTTTACTCATAATAGTCATCAAAACATCATATAACAAGGCTTTTGGGGTTGAAACAAACCCCAAAGCCTGGGCAGGTGTTGTATTCTCTGTCCAGGGGGTTTTAAGTTTCTTATGGAAGGAATGGTTGTATAAACTTTAGAGACGGCTCATTTGGTTGAAAATCGGGAGTTCTTGTTTTCTTTTAAGCGTCAAAAGTGTTGGAGGGCAGCTAGTCCCCCCCCCCCCACTACCTCTCTTTTCATCAAACGTACCTGATTGAAATTGTGAGATAGCTATTTTTCAAAATCATCTAAAGAACATGGGGCTCATTTGATATCAAAACGGATGTTATAGTGCCCTTTTTAAGAGACAAAGTGATTTGAGAGCAACCAGCCCCCCCACCCTCCCCCGCACGACCATGATTTCCCAAAACAAACATCCACATAAAGTTTTGAGACATCTATATTTTCAGCATTGTTGGAAAGTTCAGTAATCATGCGTTTGGGATCTCACCCTCTGAGGCCTCAGGCTAGTTAGACAATTTGCCGATTGTTTACAAATAGTATATGTTATTGACAAAAGGCATTTATGTTTGACTTCTACTTTCTCAAAATACAAAGGGAATTAAGTCGAGTCTTTCAGGGAATGTTGAGGGGAGTGTTGAACAAAATCAAAACTTTCTTATGTGTACTTGTTGTTGTCGAAAGGGTGTAACCCAGGAATGACTGAGTATATTAACTTTGAACTTTCAGAAAATGATAAGGGAGATGATAAATTTACGAAAAAGGCAATATTTACACGCTAATACTACTACAACAATCACTGCTTCTACTTCTACCACAGCTACTACTACTACTACTGCTACTATCACTAATACTACTAATTCTGTAGCGAGTACTACTAAGGCTAAGGATATTGAAATAACAATCTGAGGAAACGTTAAGAGGGAAGTTGAACTAAGTCAAAACATACAAAGTGTATGCAGATCGCTGATGCAGGCATATCAGCAATATTTTTGGAGAAGTATTAAGAAGAAACTTCAGGGGCATCATAAGTGGGATGTTCAGTTGACCAAAAGGCAAAAAGTACCTGTTACTTTTGCTGTTGTACTGCTGCTATTACTGTTACATTACTACTAATAATACACTATTACTGCTACCAGGGCCGTCAAGTATGGGGGGAGTGGGACGCCCCCCCCCAATATTTTTGGTCACTGTAAAAAAAATTATTCGGTAAAATCGTAGCGCTTTGCGCCGCGATTCTTCCGACGCCATTAAAATTCTTTGCTCGGTTCAATAAAGACCACGAAAATACTGACATGTCATCTACAAAAATTTCAAACTTCGTCGGTAAACGCAGCGGTTTTACCGACTCCTACCGTGATTCTATAGATGGTGCTACAACTTTCCATTTGGTTAACTAAACAGCATGAAAATAGTGGCATGACATGTTACCAAAATCTCAATTTCGGTCGGTAAATGCAGCGGTTTTACGACTTGTGCAGTGATTTTACGTATTGTTCACGAAACGGACGTTATGCTAATTATTTACAAAAACAGTCGGTAAAAATGACCAGCCAGTCAGTAAAATATCTTACCCCCCCCCCCCCCAAGCATTTTGGCTAGTAACGGCACTGATGCTGTTGATGATAAGTAGGCACAAAAAAGTAATAGTTTTATCAAAAAATCCCTAAACTTTCGTATATAGGCTATGGCCAAGACTGGTATTATCAGGGGTGGGGGAGTTGGAAAATAATTTATATATTGTTTAACAATCTAACACAGTTTGTAAACTGTGTTACACAAAATTGTGTAACACATTTGGAAAGAGTATTAAATGGAGAAAGTGAATATATATATTTTTTTTCTGTCTGGTTTCTGTCCTATGAGTCTACAGAGGCCACTACATTATGTTTCTCGTATAAAGTAGAGCCAAATTTTGATTTTTGTGTTTATTGTAATCAGGGCTGGCGTAACCTATCCTGCCACCCAAGGCAAGATATTTTTTGCCCCCTCCCTCCCCCACAATTATATTTTTTGTTTCCATTTTCACCTCAATTGAACCGTTACACAAAATCACAACTTCTTATGCATTTTTTTTTTTTGGCACTTAACGAGACTTAAATTAATTTACACACACAATCACAAATTACATAATGCAAATACAAACAATGTAAAGAATACTTAACAAGGAAAATCTAACCTGTTGGGCTGCTAGTACAACCATAATTATGATAGATAATTATACGTTAAACCCTTAGTGTCAGGGTATTTATTTCATTAGGTACATAATAGTAACTTATCAAAGAAAACCGATAATTTTGCAGAAGATATAACTTTCCTTCTAAAAGTTTACATAGATTATAGAGTAAATTTAAACGTGAAAAGTTAACAGAAAGAAGTTTTAGAGTTCACAATTTAATTTTTATTAATTTCATCTTTGTGAAAGAAGTCACCAGTTCGTTCAAGTCAATGTCTTTTGCCAAGTCTTGTTCAACTGATAGAGTGGATAATCCATGAAGCCTTTCTTGCGTCATGTTAGATCGAATATAACTTTTGAATAGTTTTAATTTTGAAAAACTACGCTCACCACTAGCAACAGGCACAGGCAGTGTCAGTAAAATCCGTAAAACCTCGAGCAAATTTGGGGCACAATCTTTAAGGCCATTGCTTATGATGAAGCTAATGACATCGTCTGGATTTATGCTCTTGGGGACTCTCGTAGCAATAGCCTGAACTTCATTGCAAAGTTCGTGGTCTTCAATATCTTTAGCTGCATTATTTGAGAGGAAATGTTGTAAATTCATACAATCAGGGACTTTGTTGTTGTGGCATTTACCTTGGATATTTTGTAGAGAAATCTAAATATAGAAGTAATCTCGTCTAACTGTTGAAATCTTTCATCCAGAGAAGAAATTGCAGTATCGAGAATGGCAAAATGGAAATTGACTTTGAAGTGTTCTTGACGGGATACCAAAGATTTATCATCTGCTTTGTAATCAAACTGTTTTTTCTTCTTTTTTAACTGAGTTGGCAGGGTTTCTGTTTCAAATGCTGGTTGAATGTTTAACTCCTCTGCCACTTCTCTAGCTTTAACCAGAATACTTCCAAAGCCATCGACACAACGTAACCTTTGTAAGTACAATTTAGTTTAGTTGATCTTTGGCAGCAGCGAAACCAAATTCTTTGGACTGTAACTGCTTACTTGTTATGTTGATTTCAAAAAGCATACTCTGCCATAAAACTACACTTATAACAAAATTGTATTTTTCAATGTTTTTTTGCCAGAGCTAAAGCTTAAACTCGCGATTTGTTACCTGTTGACCCACTTAAAGAGCGATCTTCATAAATGTCCATTAACGCGTTATGAACATCACCCAGCTGAAATCGAAGAGTTACGAGAGCATCTATTTGACTTTCCCATCTGGTTTAACTAAGGGGCGTGAGCGTCAATTTATTTACATGTTTTTAAGAGTATTCCAATGTTGTGTTGAAGCAGAAAAACAAACATAAATTTCTTGAACCAAAGTAAAGAACTTCGTAGCCTTCAAGGCCACGCGGCTACTCTGAGAGTACGTGGAGGTAGCCACGCCCCCTCCCTGCTTCCTAATCCCCGTATATAGCACAGCAACGGCCCGCGCCTCTTCATCTTCTTCAGTGCTCAACCGACACTGTCGACTACTGTCGAGAGTCGTCTGTCACTCACATCTCTCATGCAGTATGAATCAGTAAGTTGACCTGTGAAACGTAAATCAAGCTAATATTCAAGAAGTTTTATTCTGAAATCATTTTTTTCTAATTTTTCCATTTTTGCCGCCCTCCCCAGGTTGCTGCCCTAGGCGGCCGCCTACTTTGCCTAATGGATGCGCCACCACTGATTGTAATACTTTGGCTTTGTTATTTTCGCAAGTGATTGGTATCGCTAACTTTGGCAATTTTTTGGAAGATTTCTGGTCCAAACTGAACACTATAATATTAAAAAAAAATCTTACTTTATTATCACATTCAAAGAGTTAACACTTGTTGAGTGTTCAGATTTGCATCCAGTATACCTCCACCCTAAATAATTCCGAGATATAGCAGTAGACTACGACCTAATTTTTTTTCAGGTGGGTCTTATTTGGTATCTTGAACGAGCTGTCGACCAGAAATAAATAACTTAGAATTTATGTAAAGCTAGCTCGAGTGGTTGCCCACTTAATGAAGCCTGGTGTTCATCCTTGAAGTGCCACGTTTGCCACAAAGCTCTTCCACGCTTCGCACTGTTCTTCTGTGCATGGCGTAAAGGTTCGAGATTGGGCCTGTTCAGAAGCAGACATGCTAGAACAAAAAGTGACACATTTTTATATTTCTAATTTTTGGCTTACTCCCATGATTTTGTTCATGTTTTTGACAATTCATCCACAGACACCATCTAATGGTCTCATATAGCCCTAGGATATACAAAGAAAATAACCCAAAAAATATAGAATTCTTACTTTATAATATATACCAAGCATCGATGAAACATATTTTCTTGTTTTTCTTTATTTTTTTTTTTAGTTAGTTTTTATCAATTATTACTTTACTTCTCTTTACGTAGTACAAGGGTACAAAAGGCCATTGTAGGGGGGGGGGGCTGAGGATGAAGTACAGAAAACGCGAACCAAACCATGAAAGTAGGGGTAAAATTTGCAATCTAAAAATGTCTCTTTTTGTTCCTGCATATCTCCTTTTGAAGAGGCCCAATTCTAAATCTTTACCACTTATGGCACATTCCTTAAATCCGTTGGTGCATTTCCCAACAATTGACACCTTTTTACAAAAACTTAGTTTAAAAATTTTAAATAAAAATTTTTAAATTCCATTCTATTAAATTGCTAGTTTTTTTCTAATAAAAATGTCCCTGTAAAGCGTAAATTTCACCCTTTGTTAACAGAAAACCTCGAATTTCTATTTTGTGAGGAGCTGTTATGTAATATTTTAAAGATACGAACAATTAGCATTATGTTTTTTGATTTGTTGGAGGAAGCATTAATACTTTAAACATATTCCTTGTATTTGAAATAAGTGAATAGAATTGCTATCTTATTATTTGTCTTTAAACCTCTTTTAAAGCGTTGTAAAGTCCCCTTTTGAACAATAGCACTAATTGTTCACAGGTTCAAGAAACTCGCAAGCAAAGGGCCTCGCATTTTGACTTAAAATAAGGGTTACAAACGCCTGTTCCTCGGGCTGATAGCAACCAGAATGAAATTAACCCTGTTTCCCGTATGAACTGTCAACTGAGTTATGAAAACACTTTCTAAAAGTTAAGTTTTTGTAGTAGCTTTTTCACTCCAGTCACATTTGGCACTCAGAGTAGCCTATCCTGGATGATGGCTGTTTTCACGTCATCAGAGCATCTGAGATTTACAGCTGTTTAGCTCGTTATGATGCTACTGAAATGTATCAATAGTGTAGGTTTCTTTATCAAACATTAAACACATGGCTCAACTTACAATCTCCTCAAGAGTTTTAAATATCATCAAATTCTCATTATGGTTAATTTTAAACTTATTTTTTATTTTGAAACTTTGATTGTCTAGCCTAGTCTGTATTATGTAATAAAGTGCAACCAAAAAGTCCTTTTTTGATTTTTAATTTTTTTTTTTTTTTTTTTTTTTTTTTTTTTATTGGGTTTACCAAAATATCGCCAGTAGTCTCTAGAAATTGATTAGTTTGATTGTGTTTTTGCCAATCTTGGCATTTAATTGTATCTTAAGCATCTACATAACTATGATTTTTATGCAATAATTAACCAAAGATATTGTATGTCTTCGGCTTGTGGTTGATATGGACCAGTATAGACTGGTGTATTCATAGAAATAAGCTATCTTAAGTTCTCGAAGCTAATAAAAAGGTTTCACAGCTGTTTAACGATTATGACGCATAAACATATATCAATAAACATATTAAATTTAGCGGATCACGCAAAATGGTGAACCAAGGATAAGCAAGCAAGGTAAAAGTAATGTTATATTATGGAAAAAACTTTATCTGGCTTTACCAGTAGGTGCTACAATTTGTGCCACTTTCATTATGCAATTTCTTCTTTTTTGTCATGGACAAAATATTGAGGACTTTGAAAAAAGGTAGAGAAATTAACAAAAAGTATGGATCGGATTTTTTTTGTATGTGTTCTGAAAGATTTGCGCAAAGTCCGATACAAACATATAACCAGAACCGCCTTTTTCTTTCGAATTTTTTGTTCCTTTCGAAAGATTAGCGCTAAGTTTGAAATAACCGAATAAAAAAACAATTAAGTTTGACAGTTGGGCTAGTCTCGAGCGTCAAATTTTAAATGATGGATCCGAGTTTTATTGTCATCTTATTTTTTTTGCCATTCCTCGTAAATTGCAAGGAAGACGAAGACGGTGTCAAATTTGCCACAAAGTGTGAAGGTTCGGAACCATAGGCTTTTGATCTACATAAGCTAAGATAGCCTAGTGGAAAAATTCTACTTTTGGCTATCTTGGAAAGGGGTTTGGTTAGGAAAATGAAATTTTGGTAAAATTCTACTTTGGTTACTTTTACCTATCTTGGAAAGGGGTGAAGTTAGGAAAATGAAACTTTCAGGGATAGGTCTACAGGCTAAAATATGTCCTGGGAAGGTATTTTGAAGTACTTATCTCCTCTCCTTCTCCCTCTAGAGGATCCTGAAATTTGCCTACATGACAGGTAGACCTATTGGCTAATCTTGACAAAGCAATATTTGACCTTAATGTTAAGTTATATGATTCATTTTCTAGGGCTATAGTTCTGAGAATACAATTCTGTTATTTAAGTAGTATTTTAAGCCATGGCAATGTTTTTTCAAAATTTAGGAAATGCATTTGCATATCTTTAAAACTCTATAAATCAGGATTGAGCAAAGTTGTGAAGCTGAAAACAATTTTGTTCGACTTCATTTCAGGGACTTTCAGGGATGGGTCCACAGGCTGAAGTATGGCCTGGGAAGGTATTTTGAAGTACCTACCTCCACTCCTTCTCTCTCTAGAGGGTCCTTACGTTTGCCTACATGACAGGTCTAAATACCTATTGAAATTTTGACAAGACAACATTTTATCTTAATCTTAATTTTCAGTTACCAAATTCTTTCCCTCTGATTTTTGTTCTGAAAATTCAGTTCCTCTTATTTGAGCAAAATTTGTTTTTTTTCAAAATTTAGCAAATGTAGGCTAGGCTATTTGCAAATCTTTAAGACCTTATAAATTAGGATTGAGCAAAGTTGTGAAGCTGAAAACAATTTTATTTTACTTTATTTAAGCAGAAGATCCATCAAGGTTTCACTTTTATAACACACAGATTTTTAAAGGTCAGGACCCTCTAGATGGAGAAGGAATGGGAGTAGGTGCTTCAAATTAAGGTAAAATTATAGTTTAGCAACTCTTTTCAATCATGGAATTCTAGGGATAGGGCTAGGAATTTCAATCATAGAATTCAGGGATAGATTTTTAGACTAAAGTATGTCCTGGGAAGCTATTTTGAAGTGCATACCTCTACTACTTCTCCTTCTAGAGGTCACTAATCTCTGATGACCTTTAAACATTTGTGTTATAAAAGCAAAACAAGAACTTATCTGTCATAGCTACAATGCTCAAGAAGTGAAGTTAGTTTAATCCTAATGAAATATACCTAAGTATGATGGAAAACAAATAACACCTCACAATTTTGATTATGCTGAAAAGCAACAATTGGACCTAATCTTGGATCCAGGATGTTAAAGGTAGAACAACATATCAGAGGCAATGCTATAGCATTGCCTATAGTAAAGGACATAGGCCTAGGGCTCCAATGTTTTATTATTATTATTTTTTTCCCCAGAGGCAATTCATATGGAAGGGGTTGTCATATAAACTTCAAAAGGGGCTCATTCAATTGGAAATCAAGAGTTCTATTGCCCTTTTAAGGGTCAAAAGTGATTGGAAGGCAACTACCACTCCTTCCTCAACCACCATTTCCCCAAACACATCCAATAAAAATTTTGAAATTGCCATTTTGTTCTACGTAGTCGATTTCAACATAAAAATTATGCTTTTGACGAGGACACTCCCCCATAGCCCTCAGGGAAAGGGTTATATGTTATGTCCTGGGGGCATATAAGCTTTTTATAGAAAGCTTTGTCGTAGGAACTTCAAAAAGGACTCATTTGATTGGAAATTCAAAGGGCTAGTATCCTTTTTAATAGTCAAAAGTGATAGGAGGGCAACTAACCCTCCTCTCATGCCCACCTTTTCCCCAAACACATTCAATCAAAATTTTGACATAGCCATTTTCTTCAACAGAGTTGAAAATTCTGGAAATTAGGTCTTTGAGGATGAAAATCCCTTGCAGCCCTCAGGGCAAGGGTTGTTATGCCCTGGGGGTATGTAAGGTTTTTATAGACAGCATTGTTGTAGAAACTTCAAAAAGGGCCCAATTGATTGGAAATTTAAATGACTAGTGCCCTTTTTAATAGTTAAAAGTGATTGGAAGGCAACTGACTCCCTTCCACACCACCCTTTCCCCAAACATATCCAATCAAAATTTTGAGATAGCCATTTTGTTCAACATAGTTGAAAGTTTTGGAAATTATATATTTGAGCAGGACACTCCCCTCACAGTCTTCAGGGCAAGCATTATAATTTATGTCCTGGGGGCATATATAGTTCTTATTGAAGTAATGCTTGTATAAACTTCAGAGAGGGCTCATTTGATTGGAAATTGAAAGTTCTAGTTCACTTTTTAAGCATCAAAAGTTATCAGTGGGTAACCAGCCCCCCCCCCCCATGCTCCTTTTTCCCGAATGCATCCGATAAAAGTTTTAGATAGCTATTTTGTTAAAAATAGTTTAGAGATCAAATAACAAAACTCTGGTGTTGACACAACCCCCCAGGGCCTGGGGGCAGGTGTTGTAAGCTGTGGCCTGGGGCATATATGGTTTCTATAAAAGGAATGCTTGTCTAAACTGCAGAGAGGGCTCATTTGATTAGAGATTGAAGGTTTGAGCTCACTTTTTAGTCAAAAGAGATCCAAGGGCAACTAGCCTCCCTTACGCCTTCTTCTTTCAAACTTATCCGATGAAAATTTTGAGATAGACATTTTGTTAAAAATAGTTCAAAGGATAGACAAAAAAAACTCTGGCGTCAATACAGCCCCCCAGGACCTGGGGGAAGGCATTCTAAGTTATGCCCTAAAGGCATATATGGTTCTTATGAAAGGTATGCTTGTATAAACTTCATAGAGGGTTGATTTGATTGGAAATTGAAAGTTCTAGTTCACTCTAAGAGTTAAGAGATTTCAGGGCAACTAGCCCCCATGCCCTTTTTTCCCCAAACCCATCCACTACAAATTTTGAAATAGCCAGTTTTTTTAAAACTGTTCAAAATTAGATAACAAAACTCCAGTGTCAACACAACCCCCCAGGGCCTGGGAATATGCCTTGTAAGTGTTGTCTTGGGGGCGTATATGGTTCTTATAAAAGGGGTGCTCATATAAACTTCAGAGAGGGCTCATTTGGTTGAAAATTGAAAGTTGTAATTCACATTTTAAGAGTCAAAAGATATCCAAGGGTAACTAGCACCCCCTCCCCTCACACACACCCTTTTTTCCCCAAGCCCATCCAATAATTTTAATTCTTTAAATAGCCATTTCATTAAGAATAACATACAACAAGTAATAGTATAAATTAATCATATAAATTATATATAATATAAATTAATAAATTAATTAAAGCAAGTAATGCTTAAATTGAATATGAAAACCAAGCTTAAAACAAAAAAACAATATTTTGCTATTGAAGTATAAATGAAACTTAAAACAAACAGAAATTAAATAAACAATCAATGCAAAAAAATAATATAATAGATATTAATGTAAATGAATAAATAAATCTTAAAACAAGTGAAAATTAAATTGAATATACAAATCAAGCTTGAAACAAACAAAAAGAGAGTTGAGAGTCTAGAGAGTTGCTATTCTTAACCTTCATCACCAGAAAGTTTCCAATTCTATGGTTGGTCAATCCCAACTAGCTTAGCACTAACTAGTAATCCCAATTGTTTAAACCTGTATACCTAATGTTCATGATTAAGAGCCTGTTATTTATGTATTGGAAAGATACTTTTTAATAAGATTTTCTATCCAAGACTAGGCACTGGCCAAGTAGGCTACTGTAAGTCTTACTCTACATAGTCTAGGCTAAAAGATAAACAAGGCTAGGGGATGAACCCCAGCTCTTTTCAATGCTGAATCTTAGAAACAATAGTTGATTAAGATTTATCAATCCTTCAACAGAAGTGATCCTGGACAGCTGACTCCTAGTCTGATTTTGGACACAACATCAATGATTTTAATACCAATAGGTTCCCTTAAGATATAACAAACCTCAAGGAGAGTTGTAATTTCCCTGTTCCCCCCTCCACCCACCCCTAGAAAATTACCCTTCAGAAGATTCACTCCATGAGAAATTCCCTCAATCACAAAATAAGTACCTCAAAATGTTGAGCAGATGTCATAAAGGGTAACAGAAGGACCAAATATCAAAACAGCTTTAGGACCAGACATGATAGGTCTGCAATCACTTTCAATTTATAAAAAGCACTAGAATCCTCAGTTTCTGATTGAATAGGCATCCTCTGAAGTTTGTACAACTGTGAGGGGAGGTTGCGGATGAGGAAGGGACAGCCCTGTTCTATATGGAATAAATTCTGCTCATTTTAGGGTCTAATTTTACTCTTTACTTTCATAATAATAGCATAGACCAGAAATATTCTTGGAAATCAAGAGTGATTAAATATCAATTTCTAACTCTAAGCCTAGCCCCGTCCCCTTTCTTAGAACTAATTCTGTTTTTATATGAAATCTCAATGTGTAAGCTTTCCGCTGGATACCCTCAGAAGTTCCTTAGATATTGTTTATATGCCATTTTGATGAGTAGCTTACACACAGTATGTTTTGTTTGTGTTTGGCATTCCTTTCCAAAGCTGGGGGGTGTTATGCTAACCCCACAGGTACAGTTATTTGACCTCTTCACTCTTTTGAACAAGATGGTTATTCCAGAATTTTAATTGAATATTTCTGGATGGAAGGCAGCTAGAGCATAGAAGGGAAACTGGCAGCCCTCAAAACCACACTAAAATACTCCCTTAACATGTCCTGAAAGTTTGAACTTAATGTCCTTAGCCATTTTTAAGATATTGCAGATCAACCTTTTTAATAAACTGGATTTGATATAGTTTAAAATAGCCTTCAAAATTCTCAAAAGTCTTCAATTCCCTTAGTCTTATTGGATGCACCCAGAATCAAAACCTTCCCCTTTTCTTATTGATAGATCGTGTGTGTAAACAATAGATTAATTGCATAATATGCAATTCTTGTCCTGGGGCTGTGAACATGTCATTCCTGGAGGCATGGCTATTGGATTTTTGGACTAGTTTGAACCAAATGACAATTACAATTTCTTTATCATTGTTAAAAAGAGGGGGCATATGTAAGTGACAAGAAGGGGGGCTGGTTGCCCTCCAATCTCTTTTCAACATACATGGAAAGTTTCAACCTAATACCTTCAGCTGTTGTTTAGGTATTGCTCATATTCCCTTTTTGCAACCAGCAAGGACAGAGTGTGTTTTAATTATGTTTGTTTTCCCTCTCAACATTTCTTTAAAGTTTCACCTTGATACTCTAAGCATGTTTTGTGACCCACAATCAAACACACACTCCTTTTGTAATAAAAAACTTATATTTTAACAATAAGCAACTTGCATAACTTACAGCTTTGGCACCAAGGGCTGCAGTAGTAGTGAGGGTTTCAACCCTGGAGCCATAGTTATTTGACCTTAGGACTATTTTGAGTAAAATGCCTATGTCAAAATTATGACTGGACGTATTTGGGTGCCATCCAATCACTTTTTGAATCTTAAAAAGGGCACCAGAACTTTAAGTTTCCCATTGAATAAGCTCCCTCCAAATTTTATACAAGTACCCTTCCCATAAAAATCTTATATCTTAACAATGGGCAACTTGCATAACTTACAGCCCTTGCCCTAATGACTGGAAGGGGGGTTGTCAACCCTATAGGCATATTTATTTGACCTTTGGACTATTATGAACAAAATGACTATCTCAAAATTTTGACTGGATGTGTATGGGGGAAATTGTCATGGGAAGGGCTGGTTGCCCTTTAATCATTTTTGAGTCTTAAGAAAGGCACTAGAACAACACCTTCTGTATGAAGTGTCTGGAAAAAAAAATCAAAAAAATAAATAAATAATAACAAATTTAAGACTTATGGCTGCTGCTATAGGAAATGCTATAGCATTGCCTCTGACTTAGACAGGTGAGTAGAGCTTTCAATTACCCTTCTAATGAACATCCAAAATTATCCGAGGGAAATATGAACAGTGGTGGGAATTTTGCAGGGGAATTAAATTAATAGAGAAATATATTATTGAGACTATATGGGACGCTTGGTGGGATACATTGTCACAAAAGTGACCCAAATGTTTAAAAATATCTTAAAATAAAGAATCTTGGGTTAAATTATGGGTTGAGTGTTTGTGTTCATCTTCTAATGTAGCCTAGTTGAAGATGGGAGGCAAATGAAACTTCCAGCCAGCAATAGATTCAGAGTCTTAATGATTCTCTGGGAAGGTATCTTGAAATAACTTCCTCCACTCTTTCCTCCTCCAAAGGGGACTGAGTTTACAATCTTTGCATCTTAAAAGTGAAACCTTGAGAAATAGATATAGCCTAGGATACTGTTCAAGTGAGTCACAAGAAAAGGGTTTTTAGCCTTGTATCTTTGCTCAATCATGATTTACAAAGTTTTAAGAATTTGCTCTAGTTGAGGAGCTTCTGTTTTCAGTGAATTAAATTTTCAGGAATGAATTCAGGGCTTTAAAATATATCCAGGAAGGTGTTATCAAGCTGCTATCTCTACCATTTTTCGAGGGATTTCATTATATCTAGGGATATAGCCCTTGAGTAGGGTAAAGGTACCAATGAGTTGACTGTTTTGTAAAAAACACTTTTGCTACTCTGGAAGGCTTAATTTTAAAAGCTTTTGGTTTGAAAAGAGTTTCAGTATGTAGGAAAAACCCCTACAAATGTAACTGTTTGATTAGAATTTGAACTTTTATCAGAAAAGGGTACAAAAATCCCATCTTCTTAAATTGGAGCATTTTCACCTACAAATTCGACAGAACAAAAAAGTTACCATACCTGATTTTGACATAATTCAGAACACAATTTGACACATGTCAAGATACTTGGGGAATACCTTCAGGTGAATCCTGGTGCATTTGACATGCCTATCCTCTTTACTTTATTTCTTTGTTTCTCTACAACTTATTGTAGTGTGTAAATGTATAAAACAATATTCAGATAGTGGAAGCAAAAAAAAACTGAAAAAATTGCCTCAAGTATGAGGACAAAATTGGATAATCATATGGAGTGTAATTGTGTGACCTAGCTCTATATAATTTAATGTGTGATATAATAGTGTGATATAGGTCTCTCTATAAACACTATCTGGAATGGCCCACTTCCTCTCAGCTTTAATGGTCCAGCTAAAGATTTCTTTGCTGTTCACATGAAAGCTGTTGTCAACATTTGGCCATTTCAAAGTTAATCTACCATTTTAATCCACTTTAAAAAAAATTAGTTTGGTTGTTCTTTGTCTGGAAAGTCCAGAATTCTTGAAATATACATGTCCTGCTTAAGATTATTAGAATTTATTGACACAAAGGAGTTTAAAATGTTTCATTAGCATTTGGGGCGAAATAGGGTCTAAGAAAATGGGAGTAGATTTCAAGAAGTTTTAAGAAGTTTGTTGTCATTATATTTAGATAGATAGGTAGATTTGTTTCCTTATAACAGTAAAATTTTTACACAACAATTCACAAATCTCCACAAAGGCTCCATGTCCTGTAATTCACTTCACTTACTGGAATTCACTTTCATATGTAAATTCTTAGCTTTATCCAAAACATGGGTGGGATTTTGATGGGGTCATTTTTGATAGTTCTATGAAATACTTCAAGGATCAGAAGTTCATCTACATATTAACACCTTTGAGGGAATCTTACCAATTTCATTAATCAATACTATTTTAAATATATAAAATTCTTTCAGTTTATTGTTTCCCACCCAAAACTAAAAATATGAGAAAATTTGCCTTATTTTTGAAAAAAGGGAAACATCCCCAAAAATCAAGCGATCTTATTGAAAATCCCTTTATAAGATACATCTTATCAGAGAACCCTACCGTCGAGGTTTCTAGCTCCAATATTCAAAACATGGAGTTTTGCTTTGTTTTTCAGAAGAAACATCGTCTGTGCATGTTTATTTGTTTTGCTTTTTCCCAGGGGGGATTGACTGATTGTATCAAACCGAAGGTCCAAGATAATTGGGAGGGGGCTCGCTCAAACGTAAATTTAAAGCTTTTTAAGTGACCAAACAGGTTGGACCAGGGGAATGTCTTGTTTTCTGCCATTTTAGGGCACCAAACTACGACTTTACCCCGAAGATAGGATGAATTTGCAATCAATTTATTTATTCATTTATTTATTGAAAAACCGGTCAAATAATACAACAAGATGGAGCACTTAAAAGAAGAAAGATAAAAAGACACAAACTATAACAAACTGAACCAACAAAGAAAACGAACCACTGATTCACTGAATGAGCAGATGGGACCATTCGTGTAGATTTCGGCGTATTTTTCTATTATGCTTCGCTATTCGTCTAGCGATGGCGACGTCAGGGTCTGCGACTTTAAAATTTTCAATTAAATGCGAATTCCTATACCACGGACGTGGACAAAGCAAATACTTCGCAAAACGAAAATACATTGCTCTGATTATATTCTGGTCAGTTTTAGCGAGAAGTTTCCAAAAGGGTGTGGCATATAAAATATGAGGAAGAGCGATGGCGTTATACAAGCTATCTAGAAGCAGTCGGTTGAATCAGAGTTTGCACGATACAACTGAAGCGCAAGACGCTGAAATTCGTCGTTTAAGCTGTTCGAGGACAAGTTTTCGGGTGTGACGGATAGACGAACCTATGAGGTGATCTACTGGCTGGACAGAGCTAGAACCAAGGGCAATGGTCGGGACACAAAAATCAGTTTTCCAATTGAATAGGACGATTTCCGATTTTGAAGAGTTGAACTGAAGTCCAACTTTAAGATATTTAGCTTCAAGGATTTCGAAGATATCAATTGCACGCTGAAGGGTTCGGCTAAGGTTCAGGATGTCGTCAGCGTAAAATACCAAAGACAAGTTAGCAGATGACAGAATCAGCGAAGTTGGACATTGATCTTGTGCATCAAGGACACAGTTATTGAAAAGTTCGGGAGAGGTGACTGCTCCTTGACGCCCTCCTTTCTTGACTGGAACTAGTCGGGTGCGCGAAATGGGGGTCAAACCCTTGTCAGGAGGTTGCTTCAGTCGGATCCGAAGTCTAGAATACAGATTTCTGAGAGAACGAATGACAGCTAGATTCAACCCACGTTTACCAGCCTTCAAAAGCATCGCAGCATGGATTAGAGAGTCGAATGCATGTCTAATGTCGTGTCCTGTCAAAGAAAGGCTCTCTCCAGAAGATTCGGCATCTATCAAGACATTAGCAATGACTGTTAAGGCATCAGCACGTCCAGTTCCTCGCTTGAAGCCGAACTGATGCGGAGGCGTGTAGCACACTGTTTCAAGTATGAACAGGAACCCCAAGAGCTTGGACAGTGACGTAGCTACAGTTATCGGACGGAATGCTGTATATTAAGTTTCAGATTTTCCCTTTTTTAAAATGGGAGTCAGATCTCCAATGCAGAAAGAGACAGGAACAATCCCTTGAGAGAAAATCATCGGCATAAGCAGAGAGAGATATGCCGTGAGAAGTTTACCTCCGTGTTTCAAGTGGATCGCACTGACTTCGTCAATGCCCGATGAGACTTTCCATCTGAGTCTACAAATGGCATCTTCAACAGAGTGGGTACTGACGATAAAATCTTCATCGGGATGAGAAGATGGAAACTGATCCAAGGCATCCTCGTAAGGTTTTTCGATGGAGGGGTCAGGAGCTGAGAGCTCCAATTCGTAATGGGCATACCATTCATCTTCAGGAATATCGGCTGGGGATGGTGAAGAAGAATTTTTTGCAGAACGAAAGACAAACTTTAAGATCATATTTCTATCTTGTTTGGCACAGGCAGAATAATGATTGACTAGATTTTTCCGATGCCGAGCCAGGGCCTTGGAAAACTTTCGCTTCGTGAAAATCCGTATGCTGTTCACAAGACCCATATTCGGACGTCCACACTCTTTCCATACTGAAAACCTAAATTTCGCTTGACTACATGAAATGACGAGATCTGGATTTGACGACCACTCGAGAATGATTCCTTTATGAATTCGTTGCAAAGGAACTGCTTGTTTTTCTGCGAAGCGGAGTGCATGGCAGATTTCTGCACAATATATATCTAGACGAATCGAAACCTCTTTTTGAGGTAATGGAGTGACTTCTGAAGGAAATGGGATGCTGACTTTATTCAGGACGGAATCTACCGACTCGATGAATAAGGCGTGATCGATTTTCGACCAGTTACGACAGTGTCGAGGTGCTGAAGGAGCAAGAGGTATGGTTTGGTGACCAGAAAATGACATACTAACAGAGAGAAATTCTGAGAATTTCTCAGAATTCTGAGGATTTCTCAGAATTTAATAAAATTTTTGTAGTGCTTTGAAAAATCTTTTTTTTTCAGTTACACATTTTCTTTAAAAATTTTGATTTCGACATTTCGACTCAGAAATTCTCAGAATTTAAAATTCTGAGAATCTAACTGAATTAAAAGTATCAATAACCACATTTTAGGCTTCCCAGTTGCAAAAGAAGTAATGCCACACGTTGGCAGTGTTGGATTCAGCTTAGTTGACTTGCTTGATTTGTAATGTAATTAGGCTACGTTTGGTGATCTGTAATTGCGTATCATCTATAATAAGGGGGAGGAGTGAGTCATTGTTTAGGTGGGGATAGGGTAGATCCTAAAAAGTACATTTTAATGAACAAGCTGCTTACTCTTGATAAGGCTTTAGATAAATATTGAAAGAGTTATGGGGGGAGTGGAAATTAATTAAAACGTTTCTCTATAAAACTAAAATATCACATTCCCAAATCTACCAGCACAGAGGTGGAAAAGGCAAGGCAGGCCATCATCAGCTTCCGTCAGGAAATTTCTTTGGGGTGGCAAGTACTGCTAGGAACCTAGTTTTCAGGAATTTTAAATGTTAATATTTTTCTTCTTCTATTTATATGAAGTACTTTAATGTATTTAAACGAATGTATGTAATGTATCTATCGATAAGAAAATCCTATTGTAAAAGTTGCAAAGATCAAAAGGTGTTATGTAGAAGATCAAAAGTCTCACAGAATTTGCCTCCATGCAAACAATAATACTCATTTTTATCCAACCGAAATTCTTTAGCAGTAATATTAACAAGGACTTTTTACTAAAATTACTATTCATCACCAATTATTTAAGTATTTTCAAATTTTATTCAAAATTGAAATTGCAAATTTAACCATAGGACAGTACTAATCAACTTGCAATTATTGATTTACACATTTTAAAAGAATCTATCCAGGGATTTAAGGGACCAGTACTTCACATTATATCTTGGTTAGGCCTGGGTATAATTTGGAAAACAATCAGAAATTGAATCAAAAAAGAGCTTTTCAACAGAAAAAGAACAGACTTGAAGCCTTTTTTGAACAGATTATTCTTTATATGAAGGGGGTTGTCTCCTTCAATCAATCAACCTTTTATTTTTAAATAAATGAACAAACGAAACAATTAACATGAACATTTCGACTCAAACCAATGCTTGTGCGAGCTTCTTACTCTTTACTCTGAAGTTTGGTTTTTGTCAAAAATAATATTTTAAATGTGTAAATTAAAAAAAAAGATTTTTCAAAGCACTACAAAAATTTTGTTTAATGAACAAGGTGTTGTTCATCAAGTGTTGTGAATAAGGCTTAATGTTTATAAGTTATAAAATTTGCCCATTGTTCACGTATAGTATTTGTTATTGGGAAGTGTGCATACATTTATTGGGCGGGGAGGGGAGGACATTCATTTTAGTGTGAGGATTTTGCATGGGATTAAGGTTCTATGGAGAAGGAATCCTCAAGGGGGTCAACTTTTTCAGGGTAAATTTTATAACGGTGGAATGTTCCAGAATTCCTATGCGAAATTCCTTTATATGTCTTGCTTTCTCTTTACCGATTCACTTAGGCTGATATTTCAGTGGGGTAGGGAGATCTTTCCGTGGAGGTGGAGACAGATTTCCTGGCGTTATTTGAAAAAACGATCCGAAATTAAATTAAAAAAAAAGTTTTTTCAACTTTAAGTTAGGAGTAACATTAAAACTTAAAGCGAACAGAAATTATTACGTATACGAAAGGGGTTGATCCTCCTCGGTACCTTGCTCTTTACGCTTAAGTTTAAATTTCGTCCAAATTCTTTAAAAACAACTCCTGAAACACAAAGGTCGTTTAATTAGAACAATAAGTAACTTTTTTTTAAAGTGCCGAAAAACTTTAACGTGAAGAGCTAGGTGTTGAGGAGAGGGCAAACCCCTTATGTACCTAATAATTTCTGTTCGTTTTAATTTTTAATGTTGCCCCTTAATTTCAGTTGAAAAAACTTGTTTTTTTTTATTTAATGGTGCTTAGAAACAAACATTTTTTAAAGGCCATGGAAAAATATGTCAATTAAAGTAAAAGTATATAAAAGTGAAAAAAGTAAGTAATTACAAAAAAATACACAAAACAATAGCCTACTTAAAAAAAAACTTAGATATAAACTCCCAGCATTCAGTTCTGTTGAGCAATGCCGAAGCGTCGGACGGATGTTTTTTTAACAGTATTGACAGTTTTGAACTTGGTTATCAAACACCAAAATATTTAATGCCTTTAGAGTATTCATTGTTTTATAAAAAGTATACCATTATCAAAGTGGTTTGTTCAAAGTAAAACATTAAAACTAAGATTAAGAAAATCAAATAGAAATTTTTAATTCATTATTTTTAATTTAATTTTGAATACCAAAACCAATATATTTAACACCTTTATACTTCATAACTGTAAAAAATTAAATCTTTTTCAATGTGACAACTTGATAAATACAATCACTTCTGGAAAAAAAATGATAGTAAAACACAAAGAACGTATCCGTTCACGTGTAAAATACAGAAATTTACAGCATTCCGTTCAAGGGAAACATTTCTGATTATAGTGGCTTATATATCAGCTTAGTGGCTAATATATCAGCTCATGGATACTCTTGCAATGCAAGCAAAAGTTGACGGCATATTTTTACTGACATTGCCCCTTATTAAATTGTTTTCTATAAATATGCAAACTTTCTTGCGCAGTGATAACTATACTAATTACTAATAAACAAATACATATTTAATAACATAATAAAAAGCTGATTCTTCGATTGAATGTTATCTTTATTTAGGCTCTTATACTTTCGTTATTGACAAGTATTTTACCATTCATTACTATGAAGAATTTTATATTTTTTATTTATTTTTTTTTGTTGCTCCAACCAAATCATATAAAAAAATTTAAGTGGTAAAATAGCAAGGGATCACTCAGTCACAACTTCTAACTTATATTTATTTTTCCTTATTAAGGGTCAAAATCTATTGGAAGGCGACCAATAATGGGGCAACATACATTTTTTCCATGGTTTTTCCCTATTCTGCTCTCTTACCTTTTTTTTTTATAAAATTACTTTATAGTCCCAAATTTCCAGGGGGGCATGATCCACCTGCCCCTCCCCCCCCCCCTTGCCAGCGCCCATGGGGGGCATTTTCAAAAGGGAGAATTTTCTATTGGGAGGGGAGTTTTCTGACGAGGAATTTTCAAGGGAAAGTTTTACACATGGGAGTTTGCCAGGATCCCTGTACAAAATTATTTTTATTTGTCTTACTTTCTATTTGGCAACTCAATTTTACATGTGGAGGTTTTTTGGGGAAGTTCTCGAAAGGAAGTTTTGATAGGGGTTGGAATTATCTGAGAAGTTTTTCCGTAGGGGAGGGTTTCTGCTGCATGAATCCTTGATGGATGATTTTTTGCAGGAGAAATTCTCCATGGGATTTCTTTGTGAGAGAGATTTTGCATGGTGAAGTTTTCCATTGGAGAAACATTCCATTGGGAATGGAGAGATTTCCAAAACAAATATTCCATGGAGGAGGATTTCCAGCATGGTTTGAAAACGATCAGAAACTCAAAGAAAAAGAAGTATTTTTTCAAATAAAAATAGGCTAAGGAGAACTTTCAGGTGGAATTTTCTTGAGGAGAGGGATTTTATGTGGGAGGAAATATCCATGGAGGAGTTTTTGTTTGATGAATTTTTCATGGCGGGGGCCGGCAATTTACCAGTACTATTTGAGAAACAATCAGAAATTAAATAAAAAACAAGTTTTTTCAAGTGAAAGTAATGAGTAATATTAAAACTTATTCTGTATGTGAAGGGGAATAACCCCTCATCAATACCTCCCTCTTTTTGCCAAAGTTTAACTTTTTGTCCTGATTCTTTGAGAACGAATCCTGAAACACCAGAGCTGTTTAATTAAAATGAGAAGCTTTTTAAAGTACTTAAAAACTCTAGCATGAAGAGCAAGGTTTTGAGGAGTTGGCATCCACCCTTGCATGACATACTGCTTTTTAGCTTGGCTATCTTTATAACAGAAGTTAAGCTTTTTGGTCAAATAACTATTTAGTGCTGATAAAAGGAAATATTTTTTTCTCTATGAATAGAATGATTGATCTTTTGCACAAAATATGTGCAAAGTGCAAAATTTCCAATTATCTAGGAGTAAATAATTTCAGAACTGCATTATGTTTCAAACAGGCAACAAATTCCAGAATTTAAGCTCAACATGTATATTTTTCCCTTGGATTTTTTTCCATCATCTTGAGGCAAAAAATAGCTGGAGGAAGGCAATATACTAAATGAATGAATTAAAAAATCCAATTTTTAAGCAGCTGTTATTGGAGCGTGCTAATGCAGAAACAAGATACACCTGTATTCTTGAATATTTATTTATTTTTTGATTAGAAATACTGGCATCTTTTCCTGAAATAGAGATTAATTTTTTGTATTTTTATTTTTCAAATTTAAGCTAGATGGTTTGGAGACAAAATTTTCATCACCCTCTATGTCATGTCAGCAGTAACTAGAAATTACTCTCGGGATGACAGCTTTTTATACCTATATGGAGGATCAAATTTCACCTGCCTAAAGATTTTTCCAGAAGACTCCTTCCTCAGTGACGTAATTACAGAGAGGGACCTAGGGATCCCCCTCCCCCGAGATTCCCAAAGAATTTAGTTGTATTAATGAAATAGTTTAATGTATTGCTCTCAGCAGTCCCTTTTGATTTTTGTTGTATGCTTAGATGAAATGCTGCACAGTAATAAAATTTCTTTCTTTACAGACCTTTATATATCTGTCTGTGACTAGGTCTTAAGGTTCTCTCGCGTCTTTAGCCGATAATTATTATTCCATTGGTCATTCCATCCCTTTGCTCGAGTCTCTGCCAAGTCTTATTTCATATTCATTGTGATTATGTTTAGTCTGGTAGAAAGCTGTATAAGCTGCATTGCTAATATTTGAATTGACGTAACTCAGTGATATTTAAAAGGAAAGCACAATATATATAGACAGGTATATGAATCGTGAACGAAACTGTATAGTTGCTTTATCGTTTTTTTTCAAAAACATTGTGTTGATGACGATGGTGCTTTGGCTTTCAGTTGATTAGGTAAGAATAGGAGGTACTAGATTAGTCTCATTCCTGGCAAAACCATTCCAGTCGTTTTGCGAGGATTATTAATTAACTACCGCTGTTTTATACACCATTTTCCTTTTTTTTGTGTTTTTAAAGGCCCAAAAAAGATTGAACATTAAAAATGAAACAGATTAGCCCTGTAACAGCATTGAATTTACGCTAATCGTCCAGACCAGTTTTCTATAGAGTGCAGATCTGCAATTATTGTCAACTATGTTTGCCAACATGATGACCTCGTAACAGTTTAAATGCCTTATTTCACTTCCAATTCTAAAAGAATAGTTTACTTGTAAACCCTAACCATAGTAATGCACTAACTTCCTTTAATACCTCAGAAAAATAACGAAATCCTTAAAACTTTTTTTGTAGTTTCAAAGCGGCCGTAATAAGTAAGTAACTCTATCAGAGAAGTTACACTGTGCAGCAGAGAAGTTTTTTTGACAGATTTTTTTATTTACTGAGTAGTTTTAGGAAAAGAAACATATTGATCCTTTATTTTGTCTTTTTCCTTCAAATCCGAAACATAGAGAAAGTGGTGAATTTTAATTTATTGGGAAAGATTGGATGATATGAAGACGGAGGCAAGAACTAGAATTGCAATGGCTGCTTTATAATTACCAACAACAACAAAAAATAATTGCAGCATGATAAGATCCCTAATTTTTAGTGGTTTTAATGCAGTTTTCTTTTAGTTTGTAAGATTACATCATTTGAATTAGAAGAAAAGCTGAAAGAAACAGGAAAAAGTCACCAGGTTATTGAAAGTTGCTATAGTTTGGATGCCTGCAATAAAAAGACGAAGTACAGAGTTTCGTAAGTAAATACGTTACAAATTTGACTTTAAAGTTTACAGTATCTAAATGAAAGTTATCAATGGTAAGTAATTTGTTAAGGCTGTTATTTTGACCCTGATTTCATTGCACTTTCACTCAATTTGGATCATGATCGGTCAAAATGACTAGCTACTCATTGAGACTACCCCACCCCCTCTTTCACTGTTTTGACCAATAACACATCTGATTAGGGAAATAAGCTTTCGAATGTTGAAATGACCCTTTCTACAGTTAAAACTCCTATAATTTATTTTGAAAATGCTCATCGGTAATTCTATCAGTAGGTACTATAATCTTTTATTTTTCTCCCTCCTCCTCCTGCTCTAAATAAATTTGTGTGTGACTCTCGGATCTATTTTTAGTTTTTCGTATTTTTCATATTTTTAGTCTTTATCTTATACCAAGTTACTTAAAATCAATGTTTGTTGCTTTCTCTTTTATGAAATACTGTGCATTTCCAGAGTCGACTGATTTTTTTATAACTCATAATTTCACCTATTCAAATGTGTTTTTTTTCTATATTTTGTTTTCACATCTTTGAATAAAAGAAAGGAAGTTGAAAAATTTTTACTAAAAACGATACTGCTCAAAGGAAAAACATGTAGCAAAAATAAATCCTGAGGGTAAATTCACCTATAATTATGACAACAAAGTTTGACATTTGCTGTGTATTGAAATTGGGTGAAGGCTAATGAATATTGAGAAAAGAATGACATTTCACTTTTTCATCTAATTTTTTTTTTTTTTTTTAGTGTCGGCTCTGAAAGAAAATTGTGAATTTCGTTTGCTATAAGATTTTTTTTTTTTTTTTTTTTTTTTTTTTTTGTATACCAGGAAAGAAAATATCCATAACAAGGTGATATTCAGCCTTGTGTTCCGAGCTTCAAGTCGAAAGGGACTTTATAAAGAAATTCCAGATGCTCACTTCATGAAAAATAGGAAGCCCTTAAATCGTGGGATTTTTCTCTACCATGGAGAGTGCGAAGCTTCAAAAAGCTGCATGTTTAAATTCTTATTTCTCTTTGGCAAGTTTATTCAGGGATGAAATTTTTTTTTTTTTTTTACCCGAACAAGAAAATACCCCTGTGTATTTAAGTATTGATCTGTGATGTCTTTAAACATTGACAGCTTTTATCAAACAGTTCGTGGTAACGAACTGTAAGTAAGGAGCGGCATGGCTCAATGGTAACCGAAACTCTAAAAAACGGCATTTTTATACCAATAGATACATCAAAAGAATTAGATTTTAATGCTGATTTAAAATATATAAGTTTCATCAAGTTTAGTCTTACCCATCAAAAGTTACGCGCCTGAGAAAATTTGGATGATTTTAGAAAAAAGGGGGAAAGACCCCCTAAAAGCTATAGAACCTTAATAAAAATCACACCATTATATTCAGCATATCAGAGAACCCCATTGTAGAGGTTTCAAGCACCTATCTACAAAAATGTGGAACTTTGCTTTTTTGCCAGAAGAAAGATCACGGATGCGTGTTTATTTGTTTTTTTTTTGTTTTTTTGTTTTTCCAGGGGTGATCATATCGACCCAGTGGTCCTAGAATATCGTGGGGGGGCTCATTGGAACGGAAATTAAAAGTTCTAGTGCCCTTTTTAAGTGACCAAAAAAGAGGGCAACTAGGCCCCCTCCCACGCTCATTTTTTTCCAAAGTCACCCGATCAAAATTTTTGAGATAACCATTTTGTTCAGCATGGTCGAAAATATGATAACTATGTCTTTTAGGATGACTTAATCCCCCGAAGTCCCCGGGGGGAGGGCTGAAAGTTGTTAACTTTACCCAATGTTAACGTATAGTACTGGTTACTGGGAAGTATACAGACGTTTTCAGGGGGATTCTTTCTGTTATATTGGGAGGGGGGTCGGGGTTTATATGGGAGGATCTTCCCATGGGGGAAGCGACATTGCTATGAAGGGGGTGCCGGATTTCCCAGCATTATTAAAGAAAAAGATCAGAAATTAAATAATAAAAAAAACAAGTTTTTCAACTGAAAGTAAGGAGCATCATCAAAACTTAAAACAAACAGAAAATATTACGTATATGATTGGGTTCACCCCCTAGTCAATACCTCGCTCTTTAAGCCAAAGATCTTTTAGTACTTTCATAAGAGCTATTTATTCTAATTAACGGCTTCTGTTATTAAGGGGTCATTTTTAAGTATTTTGAAAAAAATTCGAACTTTAGCTTAAAGAGCGAGGTATTGACTAGGGGGCGAACCCCCTAATATATGTATTAAAAGTATATGAATATAAAAGTTCTTTACGTAAGTTAATTTGTAAGTTACGTATATTTATTACTAATAAAAACGTCCGTAAATAAAATTAAACAAGTTTCGAAAAAGCCATTTAACCACATAAAATTAAAATTAACATCCACTTTTTTATTATTATTATTATTATTCATGTACGGTGAGCCAAAATCAAAACCTACATTAATTCAAAAACGTTCAAAAATTAAATAAAAAAAAGTTTTTTTAACTGAAAGTAAGGAGTGACGTTAAGACTTAAACGAACAGAAATTATTCTGTATATGAAAGGGGATGTCCCCTACTCAACGCCTTACTCGTTGCGCTAAAGTTTGACTTTCTCCCAACTCTATTTTTTTTAAACAATAAAAAACTTTAGCGTTAAGAGCGAGGCGTTGAAAAGGGGACAGCCCCTTTCATATACGGAATAATTTCTGTTCGTTTTAAGTTTTACCGTCGTTCCTTACTTTCAGTTTAAAAAACTTGTTTTTTTATTTAATTTTCGTAAGAGAGATAGAGGACGTATCTCCTCTTAGTAAGAGAGATAGGGAACGAGTCGAGAAAGTCTAACGGTTTCTCGCCCAACCCATACCGTATCTGAAACACCTAGCTTACCTCCACAGAATGCCGAGTCCACGTTTGACTTGTTTTTCAGTTCCAATGTAACAAAACTTATTTAATAGATACATACTATATCGTTGAGAAAAATTGATAATACCATTCCATGCCTCTCCTTCACTTTCCAAGAATACAATAGTCCCCTCTAGTCTGACCCAGGATTTACCCACCATGTCAACAAAACAGAATAGGACAGAACTCTTCATCCACACAGTTGAAGATTAATATACTTTATTATAAATAAATCAGCCGAATTTGTGGAAAGTTTAATTGCTATTGCGGAGAGTAAGGACAAGTCACCTTGCTTGCTTTGGAGACCAAAATAAATTGTTTAGACTGTTACATACAATTAATGTACGTTATTATGCAATGTAAAATATATTTTTGTTTATAATAAAGATTTCATATGTAATATTCATTATGAAATATTTAGAAACTAAATAATTTATGTTTTAAAATTGTCTGTGGTTTGCATTTGTTCATTAGCAAACTTTTTACGTAAAACTAGTTAAATTGCCATGAAGTTCCTATAATTCTTTGAAGAATGAGCCTGTTGGTTGCCGTTTGCTCTTTAATGGGTTTCAACAATTTTTGAAGCGCTCTTAAATCATAAGAGTGCGCCCTACCGCATTCAACTTTCCTTATCATGTACTATGTATTCTACAATTTCTTATTTTGATGCAAGAAAGCTTCGAATTTTCAAGAAAAAAAAAGTTGCATAGATTTTATTCATGTATTTAATTTTAGATATCGGATACAGCTTATGGATAAACTGTTCTGTTTTCATTTTTGATCTAAAAAAAATTGAGTCTGATGTGTCATGTCTATTATAGTTTGTCCACTTTTCATATTGCTGTTTATAATAGTGTCTTTATAAGATTAAATTTTTAAAAAAACAAGTTTTTTAACTGAAAGTAAGGAACGACGATAAAACTTAAAATGAACAGAAATTATTCCGTATATGAAAGGGGCTTTCCCCTCCTCAACACCTTGCTCGTTACGCTAAAGTGTTTTATTGTTTAGAAAAAATAGAGTTGTGAGAAAGTCAAACTTTAGTATAAAGAGCGAGGCGGAGACAGGGGACAGCCCCACTCATATACGGAATAATTTCTGTTCGTTTTAAGTTTTAACGTCGTTCCTTACTTTCAGTTAAAAAAACTTGTTTTTTTTTATTTAATCTCTTCAAACTTGATTTAAAGCAAAAGAAAAAAACGGGTTTGCCTTTCTAAAACCCTGGAAGTACAAATATTTATAGTATTTCTTAAAACTGAAGCACTAATAATTGAAACTGAACACTAATATTATATTAAATTTGTTAATAAATAGACTTGTTAATAAATGGGTATAATATATGCCCTAGTGCTATGATTATTAAAATAAGACTAAAGGGTATGCGGTACTTAAATACAAAAGAATAAATTGGAGCATGAAAGCTCAATAATATTTATATGTTGTTCTAATATATTTTTAATATTATTAGTTAGATGCCAGGCCATATCCAGGATTTTGTTCAGGGAGTGGGGGTACCAATACCATATTAAAAACACCTCAAAAATGTGTTTTAACGCATTTTCCTTACGTTTTTATGAGTCTGATAAATATTTCGGGGGGGGGGAAGGTTAAAACTGCCTAGCCTCTCCCTCTGAACATGACCATGGGTAGATGGAATCCGGGTTATATATATGGGGGGAAGTATATGTTGATTTACCTGGATGATGAGTAGGAGGAAGGAATAGAAATGCTGTAAAAGTAAATTTTTCTTCGAAGGGAAGGGGAACGGTCTTGGCAGGAAGAAATAGGAAGCTCCTCACCACTTTTTAAAGCGTGAACCTAACGCTTGCTTTTATTGCTTATTTCTTACCGCACGTCTTTATATATCTCTTACTTTATTTTTCTTTTGTCATTCAATTTGCTTTTGCCAGTTTTTGATTCACTATTAAAGTCAATAAGGCCTAATCATGATGGTATAATCATGATGGTATAATCATGATAAGGCTTAATCATATCATGATGGTGATGATGGATTTTTATTTCTCATTTTGAAAAAATTTTGAAAAAAATTTTGAAAAAAATTTCTCATTTTGAAAAAATATTCCGCTCTAATTGGTTACACTGATCTTGAAGAAGCTCTTGTTATTGTTTTTTCATCTGGACTTGCTCGTATTAGCTAGAGCTCATAAATTGATCGCTCATAAATAAATCATAGTAGATATAAATCATAGTAGATATAAATCATAGAGCTCATAAATAAATCTAGCTCGTATTAGCTAGAGCATCATAAATCATGATGGTATAAATTTTGTCTTGAAAATATCACTGTCGCGAGGATTTTGATTTAAGAAATTTCAATATTGGTTTTTTGTAGACAGATTTACAATAAAAAAAATGCATTTATTTAAAACTGCTTTTGGAATTTACAGGCAGACGAGACTAGAAGATAGTCTAGACGGGCTTTGTGAGAGAATGCTTCAGTACAATATTCACAAGGAGAGGACTGACTCAACTCGATTTGCAAGAGGAATGAGTCAGACATTTGAAACGCTTCATGGTTTAGTGTAAGTATCTCGAGCGTTTAACTGAAGCTTTTCACTTTTCAAAACGATTTCAAAGAAGAACGATATTGTTAGCAGGAATGACTACTGATCTTCTTCTGCAAAGACTTTAACCATAATTAATATTAAAGGACTGTTTCGGCTATGTATCTAGCATCCACCATCAGCGAAGAATAAAATCAAATTAAAAACATTAAATGGGCGGTAATTGAAAATTTTTTTCAGATAAATTAAAAAAAATACTAAATAATGACTGTAATCATGACCAAACAAGTTCAGACAAGTACAGATTGCTCAGCTTCCTTAGGTTACTTCCACTAACGTTTTACTTTTATTATTATTAGGTCCAAATTTAAGTCCATTGCCATCTAGAGAAAAATTTATTGTCTTTGAAGTTGTAACATAGAAAAATAGTTTCTGATGGCGATTCAGGTAGTGTTCTAGTGACTGGACATCTTCCAAAATAATGGTCGAATTGTCAGAAATGAAATGGTGAAAAGTATAGAATGTTGGAAAAGTATTTAAATTACATACCAACTGCCACAGCAGAAGAGTCATAGCCAGCAATATAGTCGTGCAACTGATGATGTTAATATTATCAAAGCAAAGGGTAAACAAGCTCTTGACAATTTCTAAAGCGTATCTCCAGACTTATCATTTTTGTTTAGTAAACTTCTTCAACATGTGGATAAGTAAGCAGTTTGCCCGAAATTTAGTTATTGAAAGAAGCATGAAAACTAGTACAATTGGTTTAGCTAGCTGAAGGTGCCACTTGGATGTACTCTGACCTGAGTTTCGCATGACAGGGTTTTCAGAGTCACGGTTCCGTGGGACTTATTTAATAGATAAAAAAGGGATCAAATAAAATTAAAATTCACTGGTCTTTGATGAAACGCACGTTGAGACCCATAAAAATAAAAGATTCTTCATGCTCTTTGACACACTTAAATGCTTCCTCAATAAATAAAATAGCCTTAACAATGGATTTTTTTTTCATTCTTCTCGGATGTACAACTACCTCAACTAATTATAGTAAAAAAATAATGATATTTGCTGTAAAAAAGAAAAATAGTCTCACCAAAATTGCATTTTATATTTTTTTTTCTAACTTTTGAATGTTTAACTAAATATTTCTTAAACTTTTTTTTTTTGAAAAACTAGGAATATTTACTTTTTGGCTCAGTATCTTCAGCTAGTGAAAAAGTTAAACCAGCCGGAATGGCAATATTTCTGGATATAAAATGCCGCCCGCATGAAATGCTATATGTTAGGCTGGTGCAAACTGAAAGAGTACATACATTCACAACGCGAAGCCTGAATAGTATTTTCAAAGAGCCAAAAAATTCCAAAGCAATTCCAAAGGACAATTAAAGTTACAAAAAGGTTTTCCAGTTTCATAAGACACTTCTGAACTTATTCATATAACATCATTCAAAAACTTGAAAAACAGAAATAGCCTTGCATCTCCTGGTAAAAATGTTTTAAACGGAAGAATAGTGCATAAGTAATATGTTCACCTTTATTGATTTATTGCTGTTTTCATTACATGGCCCATTTACTTTCATGTCCCATGAGAGTATATTCAAGCTCTTTTATTAGGTTTTCAAGTAGTAGATGTCAGCCTGAATCTTATACGTCTTAAATTTATTGTCTAAAAAATGCCATAAATATTATGTTCCATTATGCTATTTTAAATTAAAAAAGAAAACTTTTTTCAAAAGAAATTAAAGAGCAACATTGGAACCTAAAACGAACAGAACTTATACCGTATGTGGGGGTACACCCCCTCCTCAGCCTCCATTCTTTGCACTAAAGTTTTATAATGCTTTACAAATACTTGTTTTTCAATTCAACTGTGTTTGAGAAGGAGTATCCTATCCTCATATACGAAACAATTTCAGGTCTTTTCAGGTTTTAATGTCAGTTTTTACTTCTATTAAAAAAAGCTTTTTTATTTAAATTCTTTTAGTTTTTAATACTATCCAGGATTGTCTTATGGTTGAGGAGCTTTAGCACCCTCCAGAACATGATTTTTCAATCAGAAACTAATTTTTGGAAGGAAATTATTCGCGGAAAAAGCTCATTTAGTGTAATTACTTTCTGAAGTAAAGTATAATTATTAAGGAGAGTTTAATTCCTGTTATTGAAACGGCAATGTTAAAATCAATGCATTTTGCACATTTAGGATCACCATGAGTAATATACTGTATTTTGTTGTTACACATATTGTAATCATAACTTTGTTGCTTTGATTTTCCATTGACATGGGTCACTCCTTAAATGCAGTTTTTTCTACTACGATCTGTTTAATCTAAGGCTCTTCTAAATGTGAAGGAAACTCTTACTCCCTCAATGAACCCTCGTTTTTTGTATTGCTGTTTAATGTTCGTAAAACAATGCTCTCCAGAAAAATCATCTGACGGCACTCATAATATCCCCCCATCCCCCACGTTCCTTATTCTGGACCGGTGAGCCTGCAAATGTAAGTAGAAAAATAACTTTTAGTCCGAATCACTACTGCAGGGAAACCTAGCCCCTCGCAGCAAAGTAGAAAGGTGCTAATGAGTTTTTGCAACCGCTACTAAAATCTGTCAGTTAACACGACAATTTACTACAATTTCTATCAATTCCAAGAAACATTACAATAGCTAGGGATATGTCCTGACGAGATTGCCGCTAGAAACCTATCATTTCTCCCGAGTTTTCTTATGTCTAGTTCTTAAGCCATCTTTCAGGTGCATTGAAACACGTAGATTTCCCCAAGAGTTTTGTTTTCTGCACCTTGAACATGTTCAGACCTGATTTACATCCCTAACCCTGTATGCAGCCTCCGTGCCTGCTTGTTTTGCAATAAACAATAATTCAATAAGATAATAGTTGAAATCTTGATCAATCAAACAGTTCGTGGTAAACCGTAAGTAAGGAGCGACGCGGCTCTATAATGACCGAAACTATAAAAAATGGGATTTCGATACCAATAGATATATCAAAATGGGTTTATTTTTCTGATTCCAAATATTTAAGTTTAGTAAACAGTCAGTTTAGTGTTACCCATCAAAGACTATGAGTCTGAGAAAATTTGCTTGGTTTATAAAAAGGGGGAAACAACCCCTACCGGTCAATAAATCTTAGTGAGAATCATACCTTCAGATTCAGTGTATCAGAGAATCCTATTGTAGAGATTACAAGCTCCTATTTGCAAAAAAAAAATTATTTTGTTTTTTTTTGCCACATAAAAGATCACGGGTGCTTTTTTTCAGGGGTGATCGTATCGACCCAGTGGCCCTATAGTATCGAGAGTGGGCTCATTCGAACGGGAAGCTATAGTGCAATTTTTAAGTGACCAACAAGATTCGAGGCCAACTAGGCCCCCTCTTACGCCCCTTTTTCCCCAAAATTTTGAGCTAGGTATTTTGTTCAGCATAGTTGAAAGACCCAATAACTGTGCCTTTGAAAATTGGCCCGTTGTTTTTGTATAGTATTTGTTAATGGAAAGTATGCATACATTTTTCGGGTGGGGGGAGACAAATTTTCTGCTGTGGGTATTTTCCATGGAGAGGGAAGTTTCCAGGGGGTGAAATTTTCAGGGGAAATTTTTCCCTGGGGGAATTTGCCAGAATTCTTATACGAAATTATTTTTTTGTGTCTTGTTTTCTCTTTGACGACCCAATTTTACGCTTGGAGGTATTAAGGGTAATTGTCCGGGGTAAATTTTCACCGGAATTGAATTGTTTAGATGACATTTCCGTGGGGAAGGGGGATTTTTCTGTCGAGGTGGAGCCAGATTTCTTGGCATTATTTGAAAAACAATCAGAAATTAAATAAAAAACAAGTTTTTGCAACTGAAAATAAGGAGCAACAATAAAACTTAAAAGGAACAGGAATTATTACATATATGAGGTGTGTTGTCCCCTCTTCAACACCTCGCTCTTTACGCTAAAGTTTGAATTTTGTCCCAATTCTTTAAGATCGGCTCCTGAAACACAAGGGTCGTTTAATTTTAACAATAAGGAGCTTTTTAAAAATTTCTATGAAGCTTTAACGTGAAGAGCGTGGTGTTGAGGGAGGATGGGGGGGGGGCAAAACCCCTCATATTCGTAATAACTTCTGTTCGTTTCAAATTTTAATGTTGCTCCTTACTTTCAGTTGAAACAACTTGTTTGTTTTTTTATTTAATCTTACATAAGGAGACCAGATGTATCGATTGCACCTGCATGGTTGGGAGAGGTCTGAATATTCTTAAGGTTGAGGAATCAAAACTGGGGGGGGGGGATCCAGTTGTTTCACTGCACCTAACAGATGGCTTAAAAACTAGACAAATAAAAACTCGTGAGAAATAATAGGTTTCTTGGGCCGATCTTGTCAAGGCGTATTCCTAGCTATTGTGATTTTCTCGGAACTGACAGAAATTGTAGCATTTTGTCGTGTGATGTGATAGATTCTAGTAGCTGTTCCAAAAACTTATTAGCACCATTCTACTTTGCTAATAAGCAAAGGGAAACCTTGTGAGGAAGCTATAGAGAAACCTGTGAGGGAAGCTATAGGGAAACCCTGTGAGGTTTCCCTATAGCTGTGATTTAGAGCAAAAGTCACACTTCTTCTAATTTAATCTTATATGTTATTTAGAAAAAGATTGTCTGTTATAATTGCGGTGCTTTGACCCCGCAACACCCATTTTATAGGTAAATTCTAACAAAATCTTGGGAATCCAAAGGGGATTAAAGATTTGTTCATACACCTTCTGAGGGCTGAAGAAGAGTTAGGAATCTCGTATAAAAGACCCTTTTTGAGGCTGAGGCACAGTCCCATCGCCTCCTCAAACAGCCCCTGGCCCTCTCCCATAACTACTGATGTACTGTCATGCACCGCCATAGGTAATTCTATTTTGCCCTAAATGATCCATGTGAGCTAAATGAAATAAATGTCTGTGTGGGCCTTTTATTTTTTATTGAATTCATGCATCTTTAGAGATGGAAGCGCCAACTTGCGGCCACTTTTTTCAAAAATGGAGTAAATTTTCTCAGGCGCGTAACTTTTGAGTAGCTTTTGGGTAGGACTAAACTTGATGAAACTTATATATTTGAAATCAGTATTAAAATCTGATTCTTTTGATGTATCTATCGGTATCAAAATCCCGTTCTTTTAGAGTTTTGGTTACTATTGAGCCGGGTCGCTCCTTACTTACAGTTCGTTCCCACAAACTGTTTGAAAACTCAAAAGACCCGAAAAGACAAAGATTCCCTTCTATAATCACGACACAAGGATGATTTACGTTGCTGGAAAGGTGAGATAAAAAAGAAGAAGAAAAAAAAGCAGTCCTACTTTCACTACTTTCACTTAGTTGGTCCAGGAAGAAGTGTCATCTTAATGCTTGAAACCATGAAATAATTTAATGAAACAGAAAAATTCTAGATATTCGATTATTCAGATGGATGGAGCAAATGAAATCTTTAAAATGGAGTAAATGAAATCTCTTTAGAGTTTTGATGGCTGTTAGCCTAAGTCGCTTCGTAGTCCATGGCCCCAAAGGCCTGACCTTCAAATGTTTTAATTTTATGTTCATTTTTCAGGGCAAAAGGAGTCAAGGTAGATCTCGGTATACCTTTTGAGCTCTGGAATAATACGTCAGCTGAAATATCCAATTTGAAGTCTCAATGTGAGTCGCTACTGGAAGACCATGAAGAGGATATATCTAACTGGTTTTTTAAGCACCAAGAAACGGTTGACCTTCGAACTTATTTGTGTAAGGACAAATATTTGAAAGATAGCGATGCTACTTGTTTGACAGAGCCGATGGGTCTTCCGCCTCCGCCGGAGCAACGGCCTAAAGAGTCAAAGGCAAAGAGCAAGAAGACTAAACAAAAGAATAAGAACAAGGATGAAGGGGAACTTTAGAAAGTATTAAATCGGGCAAGACTTTCTAATGACCTTTTTTTTTTACAAAAGAGAGTGAGGGGAAGATGGCAACCAATCTAATTTTCAATCTTAGTTTTACTTATTTTGTGTAGATATTTCATCGTTCAATAGCAGAATGCAAATGTGTTTTAAGAAAGGGGAAGACAATTTGAATTCGATATTAATAAATGTATTGCTTGAAAACACAATTTTCAGGTCTTATAATTTCTGTAATGGCCCATTTTATTTTCAAAGAAGTAATACTTTCAAAATAGTGGACGCAACAAGTAACTTGACGTTTTGAATTTAATCATGTTAATAGTAAATTATCCCTATGATAAGCAACTTTTACTTTGTCCTGTGCATTTTAACTCTCTTGATATGAGAGGTACTGTAATTGGAGCCAATGGCTAATTTACAGTTTTGTTGAATTGATTGATACAATTCTCAATGGTCAGAATATGTGGAAAGTGATTTTTTTTTTTTTTTCATTTGGGATTAAAAATGGTTCTATGCTTTGAGTTGCTCTTTTTATGTGTCTATGTGGATGTTTATTTATTTTATTTTTTTAGTTGTTCTAATGGCCTTGCAATTTTGGATTATGGATATTTTTCTTCCATTTACATATTTTTTTTTTTATTGCTCATTATTATTTGTCTTTTTTCATTTTGGCCAATTCCTAGTCCTGACTTCTATTATATTTGAAACTTGGATTTATTTGTTTTTGTCTAATTTATTTGAAATTTGTTTAACACTAACTAAAATTATTTCTAGTTTTTATTCAAATGTACTGTGCTGAAATAAGACCTTGCATTTCATTTCGTGTTGAAAAATCTGTTTTTTTTTCACACCATTCTTATTACTTTGCTCTGCAGACATTCCAGGTGCACCAGGCTCCTCAAGTTTCAGTCTTGACTCTTGATTTAATAATTCAAAAAATGTTTGCTTTAACTCAATATTGATTGTAATCATTGCTCACACAAGTGTAATCCTTTGGGGGGAAGGGAAGAGTGAGCCGGAGCATAGACAGAACAATTTTTTCTCTGCAGTCACATTTCCTGTTGGTTGCAGAAGAAATATGTATTTATAAGGGCGACTATTTGGTCTTTATTTTTTCTGATTGGAGCTGAAACGTTCGCTTCTCCGGCCGGCAAAACTTTTTTTGTAATGACATTCAATGAGTGTTTTTATGGCAATATTTTTTGGAAAACGCGTTTCCCAATCACATTTTGGAGTACAAAAAAAAGGAAAGAAAAAAATAATACATCAAAACATGAAATGGTTTAAAAACACATGAACTAAAATTAACAGAATGAATGATCATTAATCGAATACTAGATATAATCGTTGTTTGATATGATGCATCAAAAAATAAAAATTAACATTAGTAGGCCATGTAAAAAGATTAAAACAAACGAAACTTGTAGAATTTACAAAGAAATGAAAGACGCTAATAAAAACACAAGGAAGGGGATAAAGAAGAGAAGTGGCATAGATAAGAAGGAAGAGAGAAACTATTAGGATGGTTTTCTAATCTTTCCAATAATGTAGGGGACAAAAGTTTATTTTTCATATTTTGAAGTAAGGCCGCACCTTGTGCGCTGGTATTTGAAAAATATGATAGCCAAGCTTTGACAGCGCCATTGGTGGAATTATGTCGGAATTTGCGTTAGAGCTTTCCAAACAAATGGAATAGAGGGGTGCACTGGATACTTCTGATTCGACCTATTGCTTTCTAAATAAGTTAAACTAACTTTGATATCTTTCAATTGAATGACACCCTTTTTTATAATTTAGAAAGCATAATTTTTCCAATCCCTACTTACAGTGTCTAATGTTAATGTTTTTTGTGATAAAGCTCTACACGTTCAAGTCATTAATCTATTTTAACAATGTAACATGTTTAAACGCTTCTTTGTTATATTTCTTAAGACTTACGAATCAATAAAACAGTAAGGTATAGAAATGATCATATTCTGTACTTTAAATATTACTTACGTTTATTTGTTCTACTTGAGCTTCTGTTACATTAAAGTGCAATTAAAAAATTTCTTGGGGTTTGTCTTAGTCTAAGAGTAGAGGTTATGTTGGTAAATGTATGAAATACCCCCTACCACTCAAGTTGTTCATTCATTTACGCATTGCAGAACCGGTTTTTTGTTGGTTTATTTCAGCTTAGAGTGAGACAAGACAAAGAGAAGTGACAGAATAAATGGAAAATATATGATTTGGGCTGTATATTTGTCCATTAATGAGGGTGTGGGGGGGAGTAAAGTGTTTGGACAGTGTGAAGTTAGAAAACAATTCTTACTACATAATATGCAGAATAATTGTACCTAACACATTAGGCATGGAGACCCGTTGTACTTTACCCCCCCTAATGTGCAAACATATAGCCCAAATTTTTTCCTAAAGTATTAAATTTTTATCTTACTTTGGTATATTTCATTAGGATTGAGCGTCAGAAAAAATTATTAGAAGAATATTAGGTAGGAGTTATTTCACACAACTACTGTTTTGTCACTAAGAGATAAGCCGTTTTATCCTATAGGAGACTTGAAATTTGCTTGAGTGATTAAGACTGTTTTGTGACTATTTCTGTGTGTTTTGTTGGATTTTACGACTCAAGTCCGTTGGTGTTGGTGTTGTTGGTGTTGTTTGACTCAAGTCCGGAAAGGATGATTAATTCGGTAAGAGGCCAACCCCCCCCCCGCCATCTCAGTTGAGCTAATGATCCTGCTTGTAAAATAAAGCTACTATTTAGCAACCAATTTATTCACTAATTTTATTATATTTATAGAAAAAAAAAAAACAGTTAGTTGTCTGTAATAAGGCTGGTTTCAGTTGAATCCATGACGTTTGTATTTTCTGGCTCCAGATTTAATGGATATGGTCGGAGCAAAGGTTGTTTCACCTCCTTCTGTGTCAGCTCTTGTACCTGATCTGCCTGGGACTGAGTTTCAGCCAAAGTTATAGGAACAACAATACCTTGGCCCACTGGTTTTGGTTCGATTATATTTGGGACAGGGAATGGTTTTGTTTTTGGAAAATCTATGACTTTAGTTGCTATGGCTTGCTCTTGGTCGTCACTGTCTTTCTCCGTGATTGATTCCTTGTCGGGCTTATCATTTACAAAGATACCTTCTCCAACAGGCTTAGGTTCTATGGAACCAGGAACTGTGAAAGGTTTGGTTTTGGGGAAGTTTTTTATAGGTTCATTAATACCTTCATTGTTTTCACTATTTATGACAGGCTTTAAAGGAGTAATTCCGTCACCCACTGGTTTAGGTTCAATAAAATTAGGTACTGCGAAAGGCTTTGATTTTGGGAATTCTTTAATGATGTCAGATTGCAGTTCGTCCTGTAGAACACTGGACGTATCTCTTTTTAGTATGGGAAATGGTCCAAGAGCAACAGCCTGTGCTGTATTTCCTCTCACAGGAAAAGGTCTAGTCTGAGTTCCGACGGGACGAGGAATTCCTGTATTAGTGCCAGGAACTGGAAAGGGTCTTGTAAGTCTCTGTGGATTTGCCGCCCTTGTGACTATTTTCCCTTCGTGGGCCGCGTTTTCTTGCTCTGCAATCTGTGCGGGAACTAAGATGCCTTCACCCACTGGCCTTGGATGCCCAAATCCTGTCCCAGGTACAGGGAATGGTTTTGTTTTGGGAAAAACTTTTACGGACTCTTCTAAATTATTTTGTTTTTGATTTTCATCTTCCGTGTTCACAAAGTTTATTGGTACTGGTCCTAGAAGAACAGGAGTTGCGATTGGTTTCTTTATTATCACATCATCAGATCCTGCATCGGGATCTTCAACTTGTGGCAAGTTTTCCACTATTGATTCTACTTGTCTTGCTGATATCCGGAATGGCCGGAGGGCTGATTGAACAAAACCAGCATTTGGGTCTTCAACTTGAGGTGCCTGGTTTAGTGGGAACGGTCCACTGCTAACAGGTCTGTTCGCTCCACCACCTATTGGCCTTGGCCTAAAGGGTCTATTAAACTGTGGTACTGGCTGAACAGCAGGTTGAAGTGGGAAGGGACCTCCAGAAACTGGGATATTAGCAGCACCTCCGAACTGTGTCTGTCGCTCTATTCTTCCAGAGCTGTATACTGGGACCATAATTGGTCCTGTTTCTGTTTCCACACCAGCATAATACAAAGGGGTTTCAACAAAGGATCTTTGGTTATAGTAAGGGTGACTCTTGGGGTAGTACTGAATTATTTCAGGAAATGCAGATCTAAATTGAGCTTGTTGTTGGACGAAAGGGTCTTCGTCATTATTTGAGCAAGCGTATCCGAAGTTTGTCAATGAAAACAATGCAACCAAAAGCAAGGACCTGAAAGAAAAGATTTGTTGAAAGTGCATTCTTTGAACAAAGGCACGAAATATTTTTCGTTGCTTTTCTTATTCTGGAAAGGACGAACATTATGCTTTATTATTATGTAAAATGAAATAGAATCTGCCAGATAAACTATCTTTTCGTCTTCTGCTTTGCATGAAAGCAGTTTCTAATAAAGGAGAGCAGGGAAAGAGCAAGCCTTTCTTTAAATAAACATGAATTTCAGTTCATTTAAATATAATGAGTTTTGTTTCAGACTCTAAAAAATAAAATACAGATCTTCTGGTAGTTCAGGTTTCCTGGCATTCTTCCTTGTTAGTCGAGTGTAGCATTTAGTTTCGGATTTTTCTTGGTGGGTGAAAGTCGGACTATAGGTATTTCAGTCTGAGGCCCATTGTGAGTTCCTATTGTCTGATTTCTAAAGAAGTCAAATGATTTAAACTCTCCTCATGAGTAGTGAAGAAAGAACCAAGAATAATTTTTAAGCCCCTGTTTTGAATATTCTCAGTTATAGATGTCTGATCTTTGCTTGAATGATATGTTGAGCTTTCTGTGCTTTCCTGACTTCTCGATTTTCAAGACAAAAAAGGAAGGAATATATGCTCAACATTCCATGCCACAAAGATTTTCACCTCACTATACTGTGTCAATAAGGCGTTCCCTTGGTAAGCTAACTTCGCTTATATGCAGAAGAGGCAGCAGAATATCCAAGGGGAATCTTTGGGGGTTTTAACTCTTCCCAAAATCTAAAACAATATTTAAAAACATGTTTCTTTTATAGCTTTGAAAAAAACCTTTTTACTTAAACGAATCCCATTTCCCGAAGTGAAATCCTGTTTACCCCCCTAGTCAATACCTGTACTGTGACCTGAAATCGTAGTATTTCTTCTTATTCAGGCCTTTGCCTAAGGTTTTTCTGTCACATGGTCATTCTAAAGATCAGGAGGAGGAGGTCCCCAATGCGTCCATAAAATTGTCTCCATGGCAAAACCCGTGCCCATTCTAAGTTTTGTCTTGAACGTGACTCAATCGGTCCATATTTTAAAGATGATGAAATTTTAGTTTTTTCCTTTCTATTTTTTTTTCTAAAGCAGATGACGCAGAGCCTGCTGGGATATGGAAATTTCGACGAGAGACAGGGACGAATATTTCTTCTAAATAAGTGGATAGTGAAACTTTAAATTTGGTTAAGAGTTTATATCACTGTGCAAGTTCTCGGTATGTTATTTTCTTTAGTTCCACGATTTTAACGTTGCAACATAAGACGACAACTTTGCTATCATTTAATAACTGAGATTCAGCTCTATCCATTTATTGAATATTATTTTTGAAGTTTGCTTGGTATTTTTTAAAGATTAAAAAATCCGTTGAAAGTACTCGAGAAAGTGAAAAAAGTAAAACTTTTCGACTTCTCAAGTAGGTTTCGATCTTGTTGTGAGAATAAGTAATATCAGTGAATGGATAGATCTAAACTAATAAATCCAATCACAAGAACAACATGACCATTGGGTACAAATTACATTCATTGGCTTGTCGTAAAAGCAGCGTATTTCACAGGGGACAAGAACTTCATTCAATAAGCAAACAATCACTTTTTAGGAACAATTTTGTTTCAGCACCCGGAATTTTTATTAAAAATAAGATATGAAATAAATTATATACTTTGGTTCTGTAATATTAAAACCTGTTTTAGGTGGTTCGATATGAGAAGATATGAAACATCATTCAGAGATTTAAAGTTCTTAGGAAGACATATTCTTTTATAAAGATACAATTATGATAAAGCTTATAATATAATAACAAAAATTACAATATTTTATTTAAAATTACTATAGAGGATAAACCTTGAAATTCCAAAATCAAAAACATAACTGACAAAAACGAATAATTAAAATTGAGACTCAAAAATCTTAAACGACAACCAAGTAAGACGAAAATCAAAAGAATAAAATGTAAGTTTTCGCTGTAAAAATAGGAGTGTATCTAAAATTTTGCCCATTCTAAGGAATCATAAACCGTATCCAATGATGCCAATAGATGTCGATTGTGATAAACAAAAATATGACTTTGTGGTACAGATTGGATATGAGAAGTAATTTAGCTTTTTGTTTTCGCAATTCATACACATGAATAACAAGCGAAATAAAAGAAATCGATGCATGAGAATTTTCATAAGAAAGCGAATAAAATACAACCTAAGCAAATGTCTTCCAGTATGACTAATTTCAGTTTTCAGCGAAATATAAAACATGTACTGAAACGAAGAAATCAATAAGAATCTAAACCTTCATAGAGAATCACCGGTGGCCAGATAGGACGTTCAGCACGAATTTCTTTTCAAGCGGAACTACAAACTAATAAGAATTCACATCTTTTAAAAGTTATATTTATTTGTATGATGGAAAGGCCTTTTTCATTATTTCTAAATAACACGGTAAGCTAATAGCTGGTATGAGGACAAGAACCTTTTGTTGAGTCTTTACGTTATACCCCTTACTTTACAATGTAATCTTTAGTATTATGTCTGTTTTGTGCTAAGAAAACTTTTAAGCTCATGAAGAGCTTAGTGGCAGTTTTCTTGTGCTTTTCAGATATCCTATAATTGTATTCTACGATATCTTATATATCATATCTTTGTGAAGCAGTAGATTCAAATCGATTGGTGAATTTTGAGTAACTCCCAAGATGTGTCTCTATTTCGCTTTGCCACAATTCAAAATCATTTTCATGTAGCTCAGTAGCTTCCAACTGTAATTGTGGAAATCTGGTTTAGTCGGGGTTGTGTTTTGATTTCGGATGATCCGTATATAAGTGGGGACTTGGTTGCCACAACTTTAACTTATTTGATTTTTAGTGCGGTAGAGAAAACGCGCAATGATGGCCAAGATAGTTTTTTTTAGAAAAAAAAAACAGTTTCTTAAGCTTTTTATACCCTACATAATATGCTTTTTTTGACAAGCCCACATCTAAAAATTGCACCAAAAAAACGAGATACCTATGTCGTAGGATTCACCAGTTTAAGAACTATCCATTCATTAAGCGAGAATTATGATACTACTTATGATTTTTCCTTGAGAATGATCTAAAACTGCTTGAATAGGAAGTTTTCCTTTTCCCAACAAATTTTCAACAGATTTTACCCTAGAAAAAGCCAAACCATATTTTTTAAATGTAATACGACAAATGGACAAAGGGAACTTAGGCCTATAGTTGAATTAATATGATAATGGGATTTTTTTGTAATATTAATTTACTATGTTTCAAGAATACGATTTCATGTAAAAAAAAAAAAAAAAAAAAAAAAAAAAAAAAAAAAAAAACTAAAGAATGAAGGCACAGCATGACCAATTAAGCAGACTTAAATGACGTTAGGTACGTACACAGAATGGAGTACGTACTCTGTTACTCTTTTAACAATTTATTAAGAAATATTTGGCCAATGTTATTGTTTAAAGCAAATGCAAATGAATAAGCTTCCATATAAAATATATATATATAGGGTGTCGGAGCCAGTGTGCATTTAGGAACTGGGAAAATCAGCTTCTACAAATTTTCTCAATTTAATGGGAAAACAACTTTTCGCTATTTTAAAGTATGAATCCAAAAAGTACCAAGGACATCAAAATGAAACCTTTTTTCTCCTGAACCTATCTTAGGTCTATCCATACCGGAACGATTTTCCATACCATTCCATACCGGCCACGATTTTCAAATATTTTTCTGTTCATTGTCTAAAAGTTATGAAGGTACCACATTTTCGTCTGTACTACTACTACGTTAAACCTTCAAAATTCCGATAATGCTCTTCATCCGTGAAAATTCAGCATTAAAACTGTGTTTATTCTCAAAGATAACTACATCTTCAAAGGGCAGCTACACCCTCACAGACTGTTTGGTACAATTTACTTAGCTTATTTTTTGCTGACTTTTCACCAAAAATTTTTTTTTCTTTCTTTTTTTATCTGAAAACTTTCGATATCTGAAATGGAGGCCTTTTTCATTAAGAATCGAATACCCATTTTTTCACTTGTTCATTTCACTTAAGACAAATATGGTTGTCATCGGCGCCGGCAAGGGGGGGGGGACTGCCTGCTGATAGATTTTTACCCTATAATGAAAGTGTAAGAGCCTAACAACACAAGGAAAACGACTTAATAAGGGGCAATTTCGTTAAAAATATGCCTTCAAATTTTGTTTGTGATTACCAGAGTACCCATGAGCTGATATATGAAGCCACTATAATCAGAAATGTTTCCCCTGAACGAAATGCTGGGAATCTTTGTATTTTTCCCCCTGAACGGATAGGTTTTTTGTGTTTTATTGGCATTTATTTTTTTTTGAGGAGTGATTGTATTTATCTAGTTGTCGCTTTGAAAAAGATTTAATTTTTTACAGTTATGAAGTATAAAGGTGTCAAATATATTGGTTTTTGGTGTTCAAAATTCAACTAAAAATATTGAATTAAAAAAAATTATTTTATCTTTTTAATTTTAGTTTTAAAGTTTTACTTTGAACAAACTACTTTGATAATGCGTTGATTTTTATTAAAAAATTGAGTCCAAAAGCATTAAATATTTTAGTGTTTGATAACCAAGTTCAAAGCTGTCGATATTGTTAAAAAATATCCGTCCAACGCTTTGGCATTGCTCAACAGAACTGAATACTTGGAGTTTATATTTTAGTTTTTGTAAGTAGGCTATTGTTTGCTTAATTTTTTAAATTAATTACTTTTTCCATTTGTATATAGTTTTACTTTAATTGGCATACTTTTTTTCATTGCCTTTAGAAAAATGTTTCTCTGTAAGCTTTATTAAATAAAATAAAAATTTTTTCAACTGAAAGCAAGGAACAACGTTAAAAATTAAAAAGTATTACGTATATGAAGGGGGTTGTCCCCTTCCTCAATACCTTACTCTTTATGCTACAGTTTTTCAGCACTTCAAAAAAAAAGTTACTTATTGTTCTAATTAAACGACCCTTGTGTCTCAGTAGTTTTTTTTAAAGAATTGGGACAAAATTTGAACTTTAGCGTAAAGAGTGAGGTGTTGAGAAGGGGGCAACCCCCCTCATATACGTAATAATTTCTTTTGATATCAAAATTGATTCCAGATCATCAAGAATCTATTTTTTTTTTCTTTTGCTAACTTTCTATTTTCTGTTAGTAATGATTGATAGATAAATGTTTTGCCTTATCTATGAAAGCCGAAAGCAATTTTTGACTAAAAAAGTGCCTCATTGCACGTTACCTTAACTATAGCGTAATAGGGAGAATGCATGAAATCGTCTACAGAAGAAAAAATACAAACTTGTAAAGAATTTCAAGGGTATTTCCATATAGTTGTGTGCGGGAAGCAGCAAGCAACTCCGAAAAATAATAACGTTTGTAAAAAGTCAGTAGTTAAGTAAATTTAGTGCTAGACAAGTGGTTTTTTTATTTATTTGGTGAAAAATTAATTTTTTTTTACAAAAATATAAATCAAGCCGGTAAATCTTTTATGTTATTTCATAAATTTGCAAAATATATCCTTTATGTCCCAAATTTCTAAAATGTGTCCCTTTTTTGCCCTATTATGTCATGGCACACAGGAATATGTCCATTGGACATAAAATATGTCCAGCTGGCAACCCTGTTTGTCAGTACTTGTTCAGTATGTGTTTAAACTTTGATTAAAATCCTACTGGCAGTAGCAACCCTGATGAACTGAGTAAAGTAATGAAGATATTTAAGCTTTAGCTTGAGATCAGAATTACCGTCTCTCAAAAGCTATAAGCCTTTCAAGAATTGTTAAATTAAAATTTTGCTGTTTATCACTTTCCAGTTGAGTGAAAAATTTATAACTATTTTTATATAAAATTATTCACAAATTAAAATGATTTATATAAATACTAATTATCACAAAATGCTTTTTAATAATACTGTTGATGAACTTAGTATTAATGAAATGTTGTTCATAATGCAATTTTACATTATTTATCTCAAATATAAATGGAAAGGATATGAAACGAATATTTTGCAAATAAATTAGCTGAAACTAGGAGTTCCATCACACATATTTTGGCTACATAAATATTTAATAACAAGGGATTTCTATATTATTTAGCCTCTTTGTGAATATGGTCTAAAGCATGTTTAATAAAAGTAAGTTTACCCTCCATAATGATGAAAAGTTTGATTTTTCACTCAAGAAAGACGTTTGGATCCATATCCGATACATATAGGGACATACAAGTCACGATAGGTCATTAGATTAGATAAGTGTCATCGTCTCAATTGAGGGATGTGGAACTTCTTTTGAAACTTGTTTACCTTTTATCATAGGCAGCCCGATAGCGTTGCCTAAGTAAAGAATGATATTAGCTCAATGTATTATTTATTTATTTTTTTTAGACCAGGACAATGCTTTTTTTGACAAGCCCACATCTAAAAATTGCACCAAAAAAACGATATACCTATGTCATAGGATTCACCAGTTTAAGAAATATCCATTCATTAAGCCAGAATTATGATACTACTTATGATTTTTCCTTGAGAATGATCTAAAACTGCTTGAATAGGAAGTTTTCCTTTTCCCAACAAATTTTCAACAGATTTTACCTAGAAAAAGGCAAACCATATTTTTTAAATGTAATACGATAAATGGACAAAGGGAACTTAGGCCTATAGTTGAATTAATATGTTAATGGTATTTTTTCGTAATCTTAATTTACTATGTTTCAAGAATACGATTTCATGTAAAAAAAAAAAAAAAAAAAAAACTAAAGAATGAAGGCACAGCATGACCAATTAAACAGACTTAAATGACGTTAGGTACGTACACAGAATGGAGTACGCACTCTGTTACTCTTTTAACAATTTATTAAGAAATATTTGGCCAATGTTATTGTTTAAAGCAAATGCAGATGAATAAGCTTCCATATAAAATATATATATAGGGTGTCGGAGCCAGTGTGCATTTAGGAACTGGGAAAATCAGCTTCTACAAATTTTCTCAATTTAATGGGAAAACAACTTTTCGCTATTTTAAAGTATGAATCCAAAAAGTACCAAGGACATCAAAATGAAACCTTTTTTCTCCTGAACCTATCTTAGGTCTATCCATACCAGAACGATTTTCCATACCATTCCATACCGGCCACGATTTTCAAATATTTTTCTGTTCGTTGTCTAAAAGTTATGAAGGTACCACATTTTCGTCTGTACTACTACTACGTTAAACCGTCAAAATTCCGATAATGCTCTTCATCCGTGAAAATTCAGCATTAAAACTGTGTTTATTCTCAAAGATAACTACATCTTCAAAGGGCAGCTACACCCTCACAGACTGTTTGGTACAATTTACTTAGCTTATTTTTTGCTGACTTTTCACCAAAAATTTTTTTTTCTTTCTTTTTTTATCTGAAAACTTTCGATATCTGAAATGGAGGCCTTTTTCATTAAGAATCGAATACCCATTTTTTCACTTGTTCATTTCACTTAAGACAAATATGGTTATCATCGGCGCCGGCAAGGGGGGGGGACTGCCTGCTGATAGATTTTTACCCTATAATGAAAGTGTAAGAGCCTAACAACACAAGGAAAACGACTTAATAAGGGGCAATTTCGTTAAAAATATGCCTTCAAATTTTGTTTGTGATTACCAGAGTACCCATGAGCTGATATATGAAGGCACTATAATCAGAAACGTTTCCCCTGAACGAAATGCTGGGAATCTTTGTATTTTTCCCCCTGAATGGATAGGTTTTCTGTGTTTTATTGACATTTATTTATTTTTTGAGGAGTGATTGTATTTATCTAGTTGTCGCTTTGAAAAAGATTTAATTTTTTACAATTACGAAGCATAAAGGTGCCAAATATATTGTTTTTTGGTGTTCAAAATTAAACTAAAAATATTGAATTAAAAAAAAATATTTTATTTTTTTAATTTTAGTTTTAAAGTTTTACTTTGAACAAACTACTTTGATAATGCGTTAATTTTTATTAAAAATTTGAGTCCAAAAGCATTAAATATTTTGGTGTTTGATAACCAAGTTCAAAGCTGTCGATATTGTTAAAAAATATCCGTCCAATGCTTCGGCATTGCTCAACAGGACTGAATGCTGGAGTTTATATCTTAGTTTTTGTAAATAGGCTATTGTTTTGCTTAATTTTTTTAATTAATTACTTTTTCCATTTTTATATACTTTTACTTTAATTGACATACTTTTTTTCATTACCTTTAGAAAAATGTTTCTCAGTAAGCTTTATTAAATAAAATAAAAATTTTTTCAACTGAAAGCAAGGAGCAACGTTAAAACTTAAAACGAACAGAAATTATTACGTATATGAGCGGGGTTGCCCTCCTCGTCAACACCTCACTCTTCATGCTACAGTTTTTCAGCACTTCAAAAAGATGTTACTTATTGTTCTAATTAAACAACTCTTGTGTCTCAGTAGTTGTTTTTATAGAGTTGGGACAAAATTTGAAATTAAGCGTAAAGAGTGAGGTCTTGAGAAGGGGACAACCCCTCTCATATACGTAATAATTTCTTTTCGTTTTAATTTTCAATGTCGCTTTCTTACTTTCAGTTGAAAAAACTTGTTTTTTTAAATTTAATATCTGATTGTTTTTTAATAACGCCAGGATACCTGGCTCCACCTCCATGGAAAAATCCCCCTCCCCACAGAAATATCCTCTGGACAATTCAGTTCTGGCGAAAAATTTAACCCGGACAATTGCCCTTAACACCTCCACTCCTAAGATTGGATCGGTAAAGAAAAATCAAGACATAAAGAACTTTCGTATAGGAATTCTGGCAAATGCACTAAGTGTAAAATTTCCTTTGAAAAGTTCAACCCCTGGAAACTTCCCTCTCCATGTAAAATTTTCCCAGTGCAAAATCCTCCCAGCAGAAAATTCTTCCTTTCCTCCCCACCCGAAAAACTTAAAAAACTTTCCCCAATGGTTGTAGGGGGTCATTTTATCTCTAAAGACATAGTTGTCGGGCCCTTAAAGTATGCTGAAGAAAAAACCTAGCTCAAAATTTTGATCGAACGATTTTGGGAAAAAAGTGGCTGTGGGAGGGGCCCTAGTTGCCCTCCAATTATTTTGGTCACTTAAAGAGGGCACTATAACCTTTCATTTCCATCAAAATGAACCGTCTCTCGATGGTCAAGGCCCACTGGGTCGATACGATCACCCCTAGGGAAAAAACAAATAAACACGTATCCGTGATATTTCTTCTGTAAAAATTACAAAATTCCACATTTTTGCAGATGTGAGCTTGAAACCTCTACATTAGGCTTCTTTGATACACTGAACCTGATGGTGTAATTTTCATTCAAATTCTATGACTTTCTATGACTTTGAGGGGGTATTTCCCCTTTTTTTTAGAACATCAGGCAAACTTTCTCAGGCTCGTAGCTTTTGATAGGTTAAACTAAACTTAATTGAAACTTATATATTTTGAATCAGCATAATAAGCTAATTCTTTTGATATATCAATTGGTATCAAAATTCAGTTTTTCAGAGTTTTGGTTACTATTGAGCCCGCTCGCTCCGTACTTATAGATCATTACCACGAACTGTTTGATTGCCCATCAAAATCCAAACAGAGATCATTGAAATATGAAATATTTTGTTTTCTTTTCGCTATTGTATTTTTTTTAAATGTCTGAATATATAAGGGATTTAAGTTCGAGAAGAAGAATTGTCCTGTTGTGAAACACATACATTTTACATGACTGTTATAAAATCAAAATGTGGTATTTGTGCAGGCAGGAGGATTTTTAGAGTATCTCTACTCCTTCTGTAAACTATTCTAAGGTGCGGGAAATTGCATAAAGACAAGTCTACATTTGTTATAATCTACGGAAGCGATCTTTCTGTAATTTTGGTTTGAGTTTGATTTCTTTTAAGACTAAATACATAATAATTAAATATATTATTGATTAAAGAAATTGATCCCTTTGCCAGGAATCCTTGTGGTTTAAAATTTAGTGTGTTTTGTTTCATTTTGCATGTAATTTCATTGCTATTTTTATTTTAGACTTTTTTCTGAAAGTATTTAAAAATAAACTTATTCCAACATAAAAACAATTCCTGAAATATGTTCCCTGTGACTCAATCACCACTGATATTTTGGGATTTGCCCCCCCCCCTGGAAAATTTTCTGCCGGCACCCTTGATGGTTGTGTAAATTCCCGCCAAACCAATTCAAACAGTCAGGGTTCATTTATACTGTCCTTGATACTTTAGTTTGTCCTTGGTAATAAAGAATATATTTTAGAATTTATAGAATTAATAATCAATCAGGTACTAAAACATCGGCAAATGTAAAAAGTAAGGTTTAATCGATTGCGCCTCTGAACGGCTTATGTATAAAAATAATTAGCCTTTGTATGCATGCAAACATAAACGATATTTAATTCAACATTAATGTACCTTAACATCTTTCCAGTTTGATTTTCTCACTTCAGCGTTCAATTGACAACTGGCGTTTTAATGTTTTGCTTCCTTTATAAAGGGCCACAGGAATGACAGTTAGAAAAAACCATGTTTGAATTGTAAATAAGGAAACGTCTTAAGTCTTCATCAATTTTTCCGAGGACCGCCCCAAACTTATTTGTCCGTCCATTGCACTTTAATGACATTGCAGAATTAAATAATAAAAGATGCTTTAAAAGCTTGTTTCTGTAAATTGCGTCAGAAGAAACCATTAGGTTTTTATGACAAACAGTTGTTTTACCAAGAAAAAAACTATTGCCGAGTATAAATGTCCTTTCGTCAATTATGTCAGTTGGTCTAAAACAGAGTTTATTCACTGTATCGTAGCTATTTGTTTGCAATTTATAGATTTAATTAAATCACAATTGCTAGTGGATGAAAAGATACAACCAAAAGAGATGATAAGAGAATTTTAGGTCAGAGACCTTAAAGCTAACGGTGACTTTGCGAATAAGAAAAAGAAAAGAAACTTCAGTCTCTAACGAGAAGTAATATTAGATAATTTATCACTCATTTTTGCGGGTTGGATTATTTGAAGCAAGTCATGACAGCAAAATTTTAAACCAAGAGCTTAAAACCATTTGAGATCTAAAGTGGTTTCTTCATCAAATTAAATTCACTAGTTTAGCAGGAACCAAAACGGCTGAGTTACTGGCATATGTTCTACACATCCAAGCTTTTGAAAGAACTTTAATTAGAATTATTCGAAGGATTTTAGTCTTCAAAAAGACGATGAGTCTACAATAATTGTGGTAAAATAGCATATATTTTTTCATCTATTTCTTGAAATAAGAGCAATATTTTGTTAATTAATTTGAAAAAAAGAGTGATGTTCTTACAGGAAAACTATACGCAATAAAAGGCATATCTTAAATTAAACTGACTAACCAAAATATGCGGTTTAAAAATAATTAAAAATGATTTTGGGACTGAAATCGACCAAAAAAATAAAAAACCGGGTCTGGTTCACCTGTTATAATTTTTTTTGGAAAGTGCGGCTATCAATAGTTCTAGGCATTCAAGCTCCTAGAAAAAATTATATTTCCTTAACAAAGAAAGGGTTTAGCAGCTCAAACATTAGCTAAGTCTTCATTAATGAAAAAACATTCTAACGGCAAAATTTTTTATTGCGAAGCGTTTCTTCATTTTTCAAAAAGTAGAAGGTACGCCCCTCCCCACCCCATTATTTAGGAAGCGATGGAGGAGCTAAAAAATTTTGAATGGTACCCACTTCAGAATATCTTACGTTCAAAAATATCGTAGATTAGAACAAGGAAAAGGAAGTTTATTTGAAGGTTTCAATGAAAAATTTATTTTCACATTAATAAATCCTTTTACCTAAACTCTAAGATGCTCACAAGTTTATATAGATTTCTCTTTTAAGTTGAAGACAAAACTGACTCCTATTTGCATGTAGATGTCCAAAATTGTAACATTTTACAAGATTTACTATCTGAAATTTCAAAGTTATCTACCTTCATCAAGTACCAAGGTTGTAAATGTGCACCCCCTATTTGCAGAAGAATTAGAAAGTTTTCGACTAAGTCCAACTTCTTGATTAATATTTTCATTATTCAATTGATACTTAACCCATTCTCGGTATATAAAGCTTGCTTTCCTTGAATTTCCAAGGTAATTACCCACAGGATCAAAACGATCAAGACCTTTGAAAAGGGCAGCTCTCTTCCCTAATTCTTAAATGCGGGCTACTATTTGAGACTTCAAAATTAACCCCTTCCTCATTGTCCACTCAATAGAGCAAAATGTACCCCAAAGAGCGGAGTTTTATTATTTCTACCTCCTAAACAAACAAAAAAAGAACAACATTAACCTGAAAATAATTTTCTTGGTTTGATACTCGCTTTCCAAAATACTGATGTGCTAAACTAGACTAGTAATCCTGCATAGATCACCTTAGTTTGGTCACTAAAGGTGAAAAAATTCAAACTTAATTGACAGATATTTATGCTCGGAGTTAGCAGAAGCAATTTTTGGTCGTGGCCATGTTTTTTTTATGTCCTGGTCTATTCGTTTTTGTATATGTAAACATTTCTTCTAATCATATACCGTCTCAGTTTTGTTTTACAGTTTCCGCGCTGTGTTGGGATTTTCACTTTAATACTTCATCTTATTTTGTATTTTCTCCATTGCATTGACAGGCTCATGTTAAAGATGCAGATTAACTATTTACGTTTTGCGTTTTTTTTTTTTTTTTTTTTTTTAATTTCACAAGCTTGAAGTCCATGTTTTCACTTCAGTCTGTTCTTAAATTCAGCATTTTAAGCACTAAAATGCCCAGTGAGAGAAAAAAAAGCCAAAAGTAAGCAACACATTCAGAAGAATGCGTCGTCCATGAGTGAAACATAAATAAAATAGTTTAAGCAATCACAGTTTAAAGTTACCATCTAGAACCTACTATTCTTTGAACAGTGATAAAGTAAAAATCAAATACTAAGTGATTTCACAAATATTTCCAATCAATGCAGGAAGGCTAGCCAAAATAGCTTACCCTAATTAAAAAAAAATCAAAGATGTTCTTAGTTTTTTTTCTATACTGGCGTAACAAAAAAGAAACAACAACATCGAAAACTATTCTTTAAACCAGACAGGGACGGATCCAGGATTTTTTTTTTTTAGGGGGGGAGGGCACAAAACAGGTTGATCCGATAAACTTGCGTTAGGAGCAAGTTTAATTAACGCAAACTTGAGTTAATTAAGTAACTTACACTACTTTAGACTACGCTAGGGGGGCACCCCTCTCGCCCCCTGGATCCGCCACTGAAACCAGATGGGAGAACCTCTAGTTTTTTTTGCCAGTTTCATAAATACAAAGACTATTAATGAGTACTGACAGGCTAGGGAGTCTCCTTACCTGCATATTTATCTGCAAAGTTAAACTATCGTGACCTTGACAGTTTCTTAGCAACAAATGAAGGAGAGGATTACTAAAGTACGTATATGAGCATTGAAGTCGGGATAAAGTTTCCTACTAAACAAACGCTTGTGATTGTTTTCACCTTTGACTGAATGCTAAACCAGAAGACTTTTGGGGTCATAAAAGTTGCTTGCATAATTTGAATAGCCGGTCCTGGTCAAAAGCTCATTGACCTTGTCCGAAATTTTCCACCTTCTTTCGAAAATATAGAGCCCTTGGTAAATAGCCATAAGATGATAGCTAAGTCACAGCAACGGGTTTTCAGTATGGTGCAAATTAAAGTAAACATCTAACTAATGTTCCAAAATAAAGTCAAACAAGAATTTCAACTGAATTCCATCTGCGCAGCTTATCGCATTTATTTTTCTTTATTAAAGTGAAGATTACACATCCAAAAATTCAACTTCTGAGAAAAGTGTTTCAATTAGGCACTCTTCCAAAATCATAATAATAAGAGTCATTCTTTTGGGTATTCTCTGTGTCATTCCTTTTCAATATACCAGATGGTCAAAGTTATATTGGGAAAAAGTTTATAAATCTACAGGTTATCGCTTCAAAAAATCACAAGAGAATCCACTATAGCTCAAAATCTTTTTCCACTGATCCTTTACTTAATTCACTACAAGCAAATTATAAGTCTCATTGCCAAAATCATCCTCATTTAATCCATTTCCATTGCAAAATAACAGGATTAAAGTGTTGTTAAACTAGGATTTAATCTTAGGAGTACAACAAAAAGGAAACGCAATAGTAGGTACATGATTATTATGCTTCCTTCCTCACATTGCCTTTTTTTAAATAAAAAAGGTTTATTTATTTTTCTCAGATAGAATTGCATAAGCAAGAAAAATGAGCCACGTAATAAACGCTAAGAATCCAGATTCGTACTTCTAGATTAAACGTATTTGAACACTCTCAGACAAGTTTCTTTCATCCCCGGAAGCACAAGCACCGATTTGCATCTTCTTCCTTTTCAATTGTAGGACTAATTTCGTCGCATCAAAGCAATTTGTAATCGAGATATTTTATTTTCAAATGAATTCTCAGAAATATTGTTGAGACCCAAGGAGATTTTAACGACTTCATTGTATTTGAGCTAGGTAGAATTTGTTAAATGTTATTATTCGCTGAGAAAAAAACAAATTATTTTTCTACTTTAGGAATTGAGACACATAAGCACTTGAACGAGACCTTGACCCTCTCAACTATCCAATCACCTAGGACAAACAGTATAACCAAACACAATCAACCAAAAAGAAAGTCCTAGACATGCAGCATTGTCATTAATAAATGTAAGACATCATAAACTTAAAAGTAAAATACCTCAAATCTAATGAAATATTCCCAAGTGATCATCTTCCACCAGTCTGGCTCTTGGGAGGAATACTCACCTGCCTATATGAATTTTGGCGTATTAGATTCCTGATCCCAGCAAAATTACATAAGTTCAAATAATATTTCTTCCTCAGTATTTACATCAAAGTATTTAGTTTTCCCAAATTTGGGCTATGCATAACCTTGGTCACATTATAACCTTGACCGCTTAGCCGTGGTCACATTATAATCACACTTGTGGATAAAATGAAAATTCAACATAACCACGTCGCCAATTATACATAGTCAGAAGCTTGGAACAGTAGTTTTACTGTTTCTATCATAAATTTGGTAAGAGATATAAATTACAAAGTGCTAGTAAGCAATACTTGGGGAAAAAATTAGCGTTGACAAAAGCTTTACTAACCGATATCTTGCTATCTCAGTTTTCCGCTTCAATAGTACAAATGTGACCGCAAGATCAAGAAAAATACAATTGTTTCTAACTCTAGGAATTTTTAATTTCTAAGAAAACGCATGCCAACCATGTAAATAAGTTATTTTCCTCGTTTTTCAACATGGGAGGGGTCAGGTTTCAAAACGTTAGATTTAGGGCATAGACTATGAAAAATGGATTTGCCATCTTAAAATTTGCATTCTCCGGGATTTTGGGTCTTTTCGGGAAAAAACGCTGTTTTCTGGTACGAATGCCAGAAAACACCACTTTGCTGTGGCACTATCTTTTTCTTTCTTAAAAACGGCACTACATTTAGAATTTCCGTTCAAATGAGCTCTCTATCACTATTCTAGGACTACTGGTTTGGTACTTTCTTATTTCTGGTGTGAACTTCAATATTACTAGAGTGACCTCAAAATGGAAGAAAAAACACATAGCGTGCTTAAATTTTATCCGTTTTTTCAATAGATGCAGCAACAACCTGGCTTACGAATGAGTATTCTCACACAAAATGTTGTCGAACGGTGCCGAAAGAAAGCAAATAAGGCTCCAAGACAAAATATTCTATCGACAAATCTCAGATTTTTTCATTCTCAAGTTTCACAATAATTTAAATGACAGTGGATATTGAAATAAATTTATACATAAAAGGTCATGGTTGCAGCATTAGCTGCAACCTAATAAATAGCAAACCACAGCCCATACTGACCAAAAGTTAAAAAACGCGTTTAGAAAAAAACTGCCTAGTGAAAATTACCAATCTGACAATGATCCATGAATGGTAACTATTATTTCGGTTCGTCTTAAAAGTAGAAGTTTATTATGTAAAGAAATTTATGATTTCGAAAAAAAGCCTCAAACCCCTCGAAAATAGTGTCAGATCAAAATGAATAGTGTACCATTAGAATCAGCAGTCAAAAACCTTTTTTAGGGAAATTGCACTCCCCCGTCTTGAATAACAAGGAAAATCAATTTTTGCATGGTTAGCACTGAACTGTCTCCCGTTTTTTTAGGGCTAGTGGTTTACAAGAAGATCATAGAGAGGTGCTTAATGGCTCATTCAAAATCTCATATCTACGCACTTTTTAATAAATTCGACCATCTGCAAGTGTTATATGGCACTAAAAATGGCACTTTTTGTGCTATTTCTCAAGGGGTGGGGCTACCAAAACGTTGTAGACAGGTTTTTAATAGCTCATATAAAAGGCATTGCTCATATCTTACGTCCTTCCTATAAATTCCACCATCTACAAGTTCTAAATGACACTAAAAATGGAACTTTTGATGCCACGTCTCAAGTGGAAAAGCTGGTGCTAGTGGGCTAAAAAAAGTTTTTAGAGTGATGTTTAATGGCTCCCTTGAAAGCTATTGCTCATATCTACGTGATTTTTATCAATTCTACCATCCATAAGTGCGATATAGCCCTAAGAAAATCTTTAAGTAGACCAGCTTGGAAGTATAAATCGGTATCATTGTAATAATTATGGTCCAAAACCATTAACTGGAGGTTTGAAAGAACACCTCCCGTGTGTTCCTCCTCAAAGCCCCCTTAATAAGCTACATAATTAAAATTAGATTATTTGAGCCGAGGTTCTGTTAGTGTAGCGTTGGACTTCAAATCAGAGTGTCTTGCGTTTTCACTATTCAAAATAGTGAAAAATAATTCACTATTTTTGTAAATGTGATGCACTTATTTTTTAAACTTGTCAAAGATTTTGATTCAGAAGGGAACACAAGTCATCCAGTTCATGGTTTGCAACTACATTCTTAGGGTAGTTGAAACAACGCAATTACGCGGAATTACGCCCAGCCAGTGGCGTACTTTCGTCAAATTCCTGGGGAGGGGGGTGCAAGGTTGGAGCTAATTTTCCCAAATCAAGTGAAAATGACAGAGAAAACTGAAAAATGAGTCATATTCTTGGTTTGGGTTTCTTGGTTTGGGACGCGGGTCAGTGGTGTGACCCTGTAAGCTTAGCCAGAGTCAACCCAGCTCTAAATGGGTACCTGGAGAAATCTGGGGAAGGTAAAACAGGAAGGGTTTGCGAAAGCATAGGTTGGCTGGCCCCCAGCCCCCCATTGCATTTCCTGGCTGAAGGGCCACGAAACGGAGATCAGCACCGCCGGTTTGGACCTTAAGGGTCTAGTGCCGCATCCTTTACCCTTTACCTTTCCAATCGCGCTGCCTAAGTATAGAACGATTTTGGCACAATGTTTTATTTATTTAGACCAGGGCACTTCGTATCGAAGAAGTTGGCATAGAAACTTGGAAAAGGGCTCATTCAATTGGAAACTGGAACGGCTAGAGCCATTTTTAATAGTCGAAAGTGATCGGAAGGCAACTAACACCCCTTCCGCGCCCACCATTTCCCCAAACACATCCAATCACAATTTTGAGATAGCCATTTTGTTCAGCGGAGTTAATTTCCAGATAGAAATTATTTTTTTGAGGAGAACACTCCCCCACAGCCCTCAGGGCAAGGATTTTAAGTTATGCCCTGGGGGCATATAAGGTTTTTATAGAAAGTGTTTCAAAAAGGGCTCATTCGATTGGAAATTCAACGTAGTTGAAAGGTCCAGAAATTATGTCTTTGAGGATGACAACCCCCTCACAATTCGCTAAAAAACCCCTATGCCTTCCCAAGGCCAGAACATAATTTGCACTTTACTAAACAATACAAATGAATGTGCATTGTCAGTTTAATATACATATACTAATATTTAGTAATCAAAATGTTAATATAATTTGATTTATTAAAGTTATAAAAGTAAAAACATTGATAGTTTTTCAGGAAAGTGCAAATTATGTTCTGGCCTTGGAAAGGCATAGGGGTTTTGAGCCCTATTCATATTAATATCTGCTTGTTTTGAGTTTGACTCGGATATTTATTGTAATTTCTCTTCGTTTTGGGTTTCATTTATTTATCGATGCTGATTTGTGGTAGTTTCACGCTTAGTAGATTATTTGCTTTTATTTTTGCTCATTTTTGGTTTTATGGAGTTTTTTATTTTTCTTTGAAAAACTTATTTTGTGGAAAAAGTTTTTTTTAATTAATAATAAAAAAAGGTAGATCTACTAAAAAAAATGACCCGTTTTTGTGAATGCTTGAATTATGCAGGATTATCTTAGTTTGGACAAGATTTTTGGAGAAACTAAATTTCAGCTTCGGGGGGGGGGGCAAACTGGGGTCTGGGGGAGAAAAATGAGGTCTAGGAGGGGCAGTTCACCCCTTTTCCCTATAGAAAATTACGTCCCTGATCCCAATACCTTGTCACCTAGTGTTTGGAGAAGTGTAGTCATGTGGTTTTGGAACTACTCAAATTTGAATAGGTTAAAAAAAGGATTACTTATGGTTATATTTACTTATTGAAATTATTTACTTATTTTTACTATTTAATAGAGAGGATAAAACTATTTGTAATGTATAGGTACTTTTACTTTTAGAAAAATAGATACTTCTACAATAACAAGGAAATCGATGCGCGATACCAATCTTAGAAGTTAATTCTTAGTTTGCAATTCATTTTTAATATAGAAAGGCTTGAGAGCTAGATAGTTTCTTTGAGAGAGAAAGCTGGCATAACTTTTTCAGAGTTGTAAGTCGGTACCGGGCGTATTGGTACCGCGCGTATCGGTGTCAGGCGTATTTGTATGGGGCGTTTTTTTAATCATGATTTTGTGGCTTTTATATGATTTTTTTTTTAATTAAAATTTGTACATTTTTCTATGTTTGTAGGATTATAGAAAACTAGCGCTTTACCGAAAACACAACACAATATAGGAGTTAAGGTACAGTAAAAGTAGACCATTTAAGGACACTTTTAACAGTTTAAAAATAAAGCATTTTAAGATTGTTTGTTATTTTTCTTTGTTTAATTGGCATCACTTCTGCACAATGAGCACAATGAGGTTAAATGTGACAGATAAAAATTTTCAATAAGATACCAAATCTCTTTTACAGCCAATATTTTGAATTTACATACTAAATTTAAAAATCTTAATAGTCGATCACTTTGAAAGACAAAATTAGTGGAATATAGATTTAGCCTTTGATGACGGGGCGATTTCACTTGAATTCTTTTAGTATTATTTTTGAAATTTGCCACGGAGGGGTAGCCTCCTTTGTCCCTCTCCTTCTATATATTATGACATTTTTGGCTTATCTTTTTAACCTTCTTTTCGAGCTCAGCTCTCAGCTCCTTGTTGGCTTTATTTAATTACTTGTGTTTGTTTATTTTGGAAATAAAAATCTTGAATCTTGAATCCATTGATTGACTGTCACTTTGGATCTGGAAAGGATACTTTATTATTATTTTGTAAAGAAGTTTGAAGTGAACCAGTCTTGAAAGCATTAGACTACAGACTTACTTTAGAATTTGTATCATAGCTTGAAATTCTCCGCTGTATGAAAAAAACCGGATTTCCAGAGTTCATATTATGGTTTATTTGTTCTTCATTTCGAGTAATACTAGTAAAACCAATATGTTACCTTATAAATCAATCGATTATCTTTGGTACGCTGTTTAATGACTTTGCAGTTCTGAAGATAATATTTATATTTTGCCTAAGTTTTTAAGGTTATTTTTATTGTACACTGAAAGTTACTGACATTACAGTTCGTGTAATACTATGAAAAGCGCTAGATTAGTTTGTTGTTGTGAGGCTATGTACTCACTTCTGACTCCTAGATCAATATTCTTATTTTTAATATTTGACTTTAGTGTTTTCAGTAAAGCACTAGTTTTCTATAATCCTAAAACATAAGGAAATACCGCCAGTTGGTTTACTTGAGCTAGTTTTATCGATATATATTAGATAGGCTGTGAAGTAAGAATTTTGTTCGTTTTGAGTTTCCATGCCGCTCTTTGCTTCCTTCCAAAAAACTAAATTTTTTAAATTAATGCTAACTCGTTGGAAGATAAAGTGAACCTAATCTCCATTAAATCTTGGATTAAGACTAGTTTTAAAAAGAAGATCAGATCTTCAGCAGCGATCGGAGACCATCTGAAAGTTGGTTCCCACATTTTCCGATCTGTGGGAAGTCGCGGAAAGGACGCATGAAAATGCATTGAAAATCACAGAGATGAAACAGTAAAATCGTAAATATCCTTATTTTATCTTAAAGAAGGTGAGTTGCAATCCATTTGTGGCAACAGAACTTCTACTATAGCTAATTACTGAGCGTGTTTTCTTTTCGAAATTCCCCACCTTTCCTTTTTTTGCGCAAAAAGGTTGGAAAGTTCATCTACAAACCTCAAAATCGCAATGGTTTTCAGAATGTGGGGAATGAAAAAGGTCTCACATTTTCTGGTACAAAATTAAAAAGTGAATCTGGAAAACAAAGGGTTTAAGGGCATTAAGAAGACAGAGAAGCAGAAGGAACATTTGAAAAAATTGAACCAATACATATTGAGCTGATTGTTCAATTTCTCCCCTTTTTCAAAACTGTTACAGTTTAAATTTTTCCCTTTTTTCAACGCTAAGATCTTGCTTTATACAGGTGAAACACTCTTCTTCTCCTCCTTCCTTATTGTTCATTTTCTTCTTTTTCTTCCTCCTACCCATGGACCCTTTGTTTTTTAAGATTTGTTTCTTTGCTAATGCACCAGTTTGCCTTTACATCTTTTATTTTCCTGTACAACTCAGAAATTAGTAGAAACAAACATGAAAAGCAAAACGATACGATAGACTTGAAATGTTTCTTTCTAAGTCTAAGGAAAACGTTACTATGTTTATTAAAATACTTGGACGCTTTGAAACAAAATTAGTTTCTAACTAATATCGACAAGCAGAGTCAATGCCAATTAAAATGAAAAAAAATTCATTCCCTAAAATCACAAGAAAGATCTTCTAGAGGCCAATTTCACCAAGTCAACGTTATGTTTTTCCATGTGGATAAGAATATTTCCCAAAAGTCAGAACTAATACTCAAAACCACCAACAAATCTTTCCCTAAATTTCCCAAAATAACTTTTAAAGACCAATTTGATCAAGTCTATATCTTTTCTTCATATGTCCATAAAGATTTTTTTTTATAAAGTTAAGATTAATACTCAAAATAGCGAAAATTCGTTCGATGAAGTCACAAAAACAGTTTTAAAGGACAATTTGACAAGTTGATTTCTTATCTTTCTATATCTAAAGAACTTTTCCTAAGAGTTAAGGTTGATGCTCAGTAACGAGGAAAAAATCTTTCAGTAAATTCATACAATATATATTCGAAAGACCAAATTAACCCTGTCAATCTCTTATCTTTCTACTTTTATAAGAGTTTTTCCTAAAAGTAGGAATTATTGCTCAAAAACAACGAAAACTCTTTCACTAAAATTACAAATGAGCGCCAAAATAGTTGGCTCCCATTTTTTAGGAACAACTTTGACAAGTTCATATCTCTTATTTCTATACTCGTAAGGTTTTTTTTTCTAAAAAGGAAAAATTACTACTGAAAATGATAAAAAAATTTTCTACTAAAATCGCAAAAAATATAGGTTAGGGGCCAACTTGAATAAATCCATATGTTTTCTTTCCATTTTCGCTGTTTTTTTTTTAAAGTAAGGAATATTACTAAAAATACCAAAAAACACACGAAAATAGCCTTTAGGGGCCAATTTGACCAAGTTTATATGTTTTTTTCTATATTCAAAAGAATTTTCCCTAAAAGCAAGGATTAATGCTGAAAAATTACGAAGAATCTTTCACTAAAATCCCCAAAAAAGTTTTTTAGAGGCCAGTTTGAGAAAATCTATACCAAAAGCTCTTCAAATTTAAGCAGGCTTTGAACTTGCTGGTTTTCGTTACTTGTTACATATAGAACGGACCATAAACCCTAAAAAATGTAATTGAATTATCACCTAAATAAAATTATATTATTTAAATGCATCACTTCGACGTTTCAAAGTTTGAAGCATTTCCTCTACATCTATTATCTTCTCTCTGGGTTTCTTTCCATCAGCTCTTTCTACTTCTTCCTTATCAATTTCCAACCAATCGCGAAAGTCAACCGGATTAACACCTTAAGAAAAAACGCTAAGTTAACAATAACAATAACACGCCATTAATCCAAAACAATATTATATGAGCATGCATATACATCAAAGATTGTCAATAGCACAATTTCATCTCCCTTTTTAAATTTACGAGTCATAGTCAGAACCCATTTTATCAACAAGTTTGGAACAATGACAATAATAACATAACAATGACAATGACAATATTAATAATAACAATAACACACCATTAATCCAAAACAATATTATATGAGCATGCATATACATAAAAGATTGTCAATAACACAATTTTATCTCCCTTTTAAATTTATCAGTCATAGTCAGAACCCATTTTATCAACAAGTTTGGAACAATGACAATATTCAAATTGATATCCGTAAATCAAATCTTTCACAGGAATCCGTGAAATTTCCACGATTTTTTCGTTTGAAAGAATTTATTTCTGAATTCTATTTTAACATCTAGTTGATGATGTTTTAATTATTTTTCTGTTATTGTTGTTACTAGATTATATTCATTTAAATTAAAAATAAATAAATTTGAAGTGAAAGTAAGGAGCAACTTTAAAACTTAAACGAACAGAAAGTATTCCGTATAGAAAGGGCGATGTCCTCTACCTAACTCCTGACTCGTTAAGCTAGATTCTTAGTGCTTTAAAAAAGCTTATTTTTCCAATTCAAAGGTGCTCGTGTTTCAGTAAATTTTCTTATAGAAATCTGGTCAAAAAGTCAAACTTTAGAGTACAGAGCGAAGAGTTGAGGAAGAAAAGTCCCCCTCATATAAAGCATAATTCTTGTTTGTTTTAAGTTTTAAAGTTGCTCCTTACTTTCAGATGAAAAAACTTGTTTTTTTTAAGTTTGATTCTTGATCGTTTTTCAAATCATGCAAAGCTCAACCACTATATGACGTGGGATGCCAGTCCATTAAACACCCGTGTTCTGAAGCCCCTCAGCTTTCGGAAAGCTTCTTCATTTTTCGGCTTAAGAATTAAAATGTTGGATCGTAATATAAATTACAGACACAATTTGAAACAGTTGTTGAATGAGTCCTTAATAATATTTTTACCATAGAATTTTGGGTGTACAAAGTGAGGTATTACAGCTCATTGGGATGGAAATTCCGTGCGACTTCTGATCGTCTATGCGGTTGAAGCCATCACAACCTCTATATTAGTGTTCTCTGATGTTTAAAATCATTATATACAAATGTTTAAATGCATTGAAACATTGTAACCTATATAAATAGCAAAGGGAATTATTGTCATTTAAAATTTCCAAAAACAAAATTCCTAGCAGCTTCCCCCCTCCCCCTCACAAGAAAATTCCTGGCGAGACTCATGATGTCCTGCCTTGTCTTTTCCATCTCTGTACCAAAAGGTATCTAAATGTAATATTTTATTTTAGAAAGAGAAACATTTAATTGCTACAAGGTATTGAATGCATTTAATATGCGTTCAGTATTGAATATACTATAAAGGAGATTTTATATTTAATTCTAATTAAATAAATTAAATTTGATAAGTAGACTTCTTTCTTTTCCAATAAAACTCTTAGTTTTCTGTATCTGTTTATCTTGATATTTTTCTACGAGGTCAAGTTTTATTAAGATTTTGTCTATATATTAATTCCTCTCACTTATCTCAAATCTTTTCTCGCGTCTCATGACTAAACTTGGAAATTGTGACCTTACCCTTGAAATTTGCCTTATATCCCTTACAGTAGTAATATTGACGGAAACTATGCAACGAAACTCAAAATGTATGAGAACCCAAAAGATGCTATCCCCAAAATGACAAAAAAAGTTGTTTCCCGGGACAATTAGTGAGGCCAAGTTATTTATCAATGCATATTTATTTTTGATCCTTGCTCTCCTGTGCTCCAGATCACTTTTTTATTTTATTACTGTAGCATCATCCAGACGCGTTCCGCACTAAACCAGAAGTCTTCAAAGTTTTCCCACGCTTAAGGCCCCGCAGCCATGAAGTAAGCACTAGATATTTTGCATTGGCTGTACAGCAGTGATCTATTAAGGGAGTGGGGGTTCTGAATATCCAGTAATGGCTTGTAACTATTATGCATATTATTTACAACTGAAAATGTCAGAACTTTTGGGATTACGGAGGGTCTTCCATTACGAAGGGGACTTTTTGGATTGGGAACAGGGTCTTACCTCTAAAAAATATTGATCAATTTGAAAGTTAATCCATTTAGACCTAATTATCTACCTAATTTATTAGTAAAGCAACAAAGTAACGCTTCCTTATGCCAACTTGTTTAGTACTTGAAGATTTCACGGCACAATATTACTTTTAAAATTAACTGCATCACTAAAATACATGTCTAAGAAGGACATGCAAGCAATAGTAAAATATTGGTGACATATATTACTAGATTTTCCGCCACTATCCTATCACAAAAATACTATTTTCAAACCTATCTTCTCGTCCGGAATGTACGTTTCAAGCATTTTTTTCATGTTTTTAGTTCATTTTCTTCCTGTCCTCTAAAGGAAACGGGGAAAAGGGAAGGACATCGGGAAAAGCCCCCTCCCTTCACTGAAAGTTCTAAATTCAACTCTTCTGTCCTTTGCAACTCTAGCTCTCTTTGCTGTATTCTCTCTTCTGTTTTTCTCTACTTTGAATAATATTGTATGATTTATTTTCTCTTTCCATTGACGACTCGCAGATGGTAAGCTAATGAGTCATAATGTTGACAATAATCTTTTCACTTCATTTGTTTGTTTAAAAAACGTTTGTTTGTCATTTCTTGTCTGTTTAAAAATGCAAATTTTTCAATTGATTCATCATCGATACAGCTCTTGCTTTTATGAGTGTGTAATAGGTAGACTGATGCCCTCCCCCCAAGTGAGATCCTGGCTATGTCAAAGCTTAGGGACGTAACTAGTTCTCTTTCCTTTTCAAATTGGAGGGAAGGAGGGGACAGCAACTAGATGAACCCCATCTTTCGCAGCTTCTAGATAAATTAGGACCAACAGCACTTACTTCGAACTTGTGGACTGACGAAGGAACTTGAAGCGAAGGAAAATATTGAAGAGGTAGAGGCTTCATATAGCGATGATGTCGACTTCAACACAGTTGAAAGTGACGATCTGGGCGTCGAATTTCAGTGCAGTCAATCAGTAGACCATGAATCAGAAGGCGACGATCACAAAGCAGAGGTATCAGAAATAAATTCATCTTTGGGAATTTTCAGGAGATTATAATTCGGCTTGCGAAAGTTCCATGACATTCCTGATGAGCATAAAATCATTAAAGTTCCTACTCTAAACATATAATTGAAAGACGTTCTCCAAGCCATTTCGACTGATTGTGAGATATTTCGGAACATGATTAGAAAGGAAGCCAACATCTAGAAGCTGTTGGATTCCAAAAATTCTTAACCGTAGATGAAAAGCTCTATCAAGTAGCCCAAAAAGAAATATCGTCAGAAAACGAGGACTTTTCTCACCTCCCTTCCTTACTCAATGCTTTTCTTTAACGGTGGAATATAGTAAAGACGATCATGTCCGTTTTTGACCAAGCGAGACTCTGGCAGTTGTTTGCTGTGATTGGAGGTTTCGATAAAAAGGAGTATTCGTTCATTAAGGAGGCTAAAGATCACAGCACTGCCTAAAAGGACTGTGGTTCAGCCTTCAGATTGAGACGATTCATCTCTTTGTTATAGAGCAACACCTATGTCCTTTAGGCCTCCAGTGTCTATTAAGAGAGTCCAAGAAATTTTACAAAATTTTGAAGGATGGCGTGCTCGACGAGGAAAAGCTGATCGTCAGAGCTCATTTTGGGGCATTCTATTCTGAAAGTCTGTAATGTCAGCAATGGCTGCATGGGATTCAATGTAAACGGAGAGCTGGCATCTGCATATGACCAGCATAAAACATCGACGACTATAAACCCCTGGATTTTTGTCACAACTTTATAGTTGCAAACGGCCTAGATACCAAGGATCCGATTCTTGAGCAGCTGCGTGACATCGCTTCTTTTTCGCCTTACATGAAAGAAAAGTGTAGGCAAGGAGTATGCTTTGGGAAACAATCTGGTAATAATGCAGCTAGCGTCTCCGTGGGGTATCTTCTCAAAATGTTAAATAAGAACCTAAAACAAGATACTAAGCGACTCTTGATTGAGCCACGCAAATTGGGAGCGAACCAAAGACAGGCTACCCTTCATTTTATGAACACGATCCTCCATTACTTGAAAATTTGGAGCTAGAAGACAAGACAACTTGTGAACGACATAAGCCTGATGCCACCAACATCAATAAATATTGGTACCGGTATGTCACCCGGAAAATTCAGTTCTTGCATCGATAGATCCTAAAATGTCGATGGTCTGTATAACTGGTTCACACTTGAGTCATTGGATCCTAAGTTTCTTGAAGCTGAAGAAATAGGACTTTCGGCAGTGAGAATTTTGACAGAGCAAATAATCTAGAAAAAACGTGGAAGTATTTCTTTGCTTAAGAAGGAAGTCACAGCGAAGACTCATCTCTATTAATAGGGACACTTACGACGAGTTCTTTATTCTTTTGCATATAGCCAGCAATCGACACTTGTTCCCAGAAGTATCCCTAAAGCCTGATGCAAAGATTAGAAAATGGAAGGTCCGGGAACTTAACAAATATATCAAAATATTATCAAACCAAATTCTGGACGAGTCAAAATCTGGACGAGTCAGCAAGGATGCTAAAGTGCAGCAAGTAGTAGTTGTCAAAAACAAAACTATGACCTTGATAACATTCGTGATATCACGCTTCTTCCACGTGAGGAACAAAAAATACAGATTGTGGATGAACTTGGATCAGGAAAAGTGGCTACCATCAGAAGCATGATTTTCAAAAAACTCCTTAGGGATAAGTATAGCGTTTATATTTAGCAAGACATATATTTCGCCCACCCTGATAATCTTGATCCTAAGGACTATGGGTTCAAGTCCAATTCTTTGGATTTGGGAGACAACCGAGTAGAAAATCTGCTCTTACTTTAACTTATGAAAAGGTTCAAGATATCAGATGGTTTCAAATTCATTAAACTTCGGATGCCGTATGTCTAATTTAATGGATCTATTGTATCTAAATTAATGGATCTATTGTATCTAATTTAATGGATCTATTGTATCTAAATTAATGGATCTATTGTATCTAATTTAATGGATCTATCGTATCTAATTTAATGGATCTATTGTATCTAATTTAATGGATCTATTGTATCTAAATTAATGGATCTATTGTATCTAATTTAATGGATCTATTGTATCTAAATTAATGGATCTATTGTATCTAATTTAATGGATCTATCGTATCTAATTTAATGGATCTATTGTATCTAATTTAATGGATCTATTGTATCTAAATTAATGGATCTATTGTATCTAATTTAATGGATCTATTGTATCTAATTTAATGGATCTATTGTATCTAATTTAATGGATCTATTGTATCTAAATTAATGGATCTATTGTATCTAATTTAATGGATCTATCGTATCTAATTTAATGGATCTATTGTATCTAATTTAATGGATCTATTGTATCTAAATTAATGGATCTATTGTATCTAATTTAATGGATCTATTGTATCTAATTTAATGGATCTATTGTATCTAATTTAATGGATCTATTGTATCTAATTTAATGGATCTATTGTATCTAAATTAATGGATCTATTGTATCTAATTTAATGGATCTATTGTATCTAATTTAATGGATCTATTGTATCTAATTTAGTGGATCTATTGTATCTAATTTAATGGATCTATTGTATCTAAATTAATGGATCTATTGTATCTAATTTAATGGATCTATTGTATCTAATTTAATGGATCAATTGTATCTAAATTAATGGATCTATTGTATCTAATTTAATGGATCTATTGTACCTAATTTAATGGATCTATTGTATCTAATTTAATGGATCTATTGTATCTAATTTAATGGATCTATTGTATCTAATTTAATGGATCTATTGTATCTAATTTAATGGATCTATTGTATCTAATTTAATGGATCTATTGTATCTAATTTAATGGATCTATTGTATATACAAATATTACGCTGTGTTTGCTTTTTTTTCATGATAAATTTTTTCATTTAAATTTAAAGTTTAAACGATGATTTGGTCTGTAGAGTAGGCTAGTTTGGATACAAAGAGAAACACCGTGGCTGCGCTCGGACCTTTAACTGCAGTGAAGTCAACTTTAGTTCTCACTACAGTTCTGTTAAAGCTATAAATAGGCACAAGCGCTAAAAGTTAATGCATATATATAAGTTTGGCAAAATGTTACCTTTTTGCTCTAAAATCGTGAATTTTTATTAATTATTGATTTACACATGAATGGTTTCTATTTATATTCGACTATTATTTATATTATATTATTATGTTATTATTATATTATTATATTTATACTATTATTTATAAATTGATTATTTACCTTACTATTTAGAATTTCGTTTAAGGATCTGAACACGATCATGTAGTGTGTCCAAATTCACAAGAATGTTACATAAACTGATCAAAAATGTATCAATGACTACAGTTCAAAAAAGAAAAGAGCAAGAAAATCAGAATATAGCTAATTCTTTTTGTTTTATTTCTTTTGTAGAGCCTTGGTAATTTTCAACTATTGCTTTATTTCTGACATCACAAAGGAGTTATGAATTCCAGAAGCCAAATTCCAAGGGACGGGGAACTTTAAAGCAACAATACACCGGCTTTCTCACTCAGCACCGAGTGTCGGGTGGGCATTGTTTTTTTCCGCTGGAAAGCGCCGCAAATTTTTTTCATTTTTCACTAATCAATGTATTATTTCTAGCATTCTTCTTCCTTCATACTCTCGGCTTCCTAACAGAAGGCGGAGAGGTACAATTTTGAATTAGTCTAAAAAAAAAACGGCTTCTGCTTTAATATGTTTCGAATTTCATAATTTCGTGCCTTTACACATATCTGAAGAAAGTCTTAAAATCTCAGTATATGAAAAAGAAAAAAGGCTTCACAATAAAGTTTTAGTTTTCAACGCCAAAGGTGCCCTGTGTTGCTAATAAATTGTTTTGTCAATGTCTCAAAGCTGAATTTTTCCTATTGAAAATTCATCTTTAAGTCTTTTAGTTACGCTGTAAAAAATAATTTGATCCTTAGTCATTTGATCAACCATTGTTTTAGACATTTTCGGTCCGAGAAGCAGGTTCCCCAGATATTAATTTAAAACTGACATCTTCAGAGCCTTGTCTTAATTAACTGTAGCTGGACATATTTAAATCTTTTACCAAACCAAGAATCCTGCAGAAAAAAACTGCGTTTCCTCATTGTTACATTTTTTTTCTCTCTAACTCGAATCCATGCGTTTCATTCGAAATTGAATAGTTTTTCACATCGTTTGCTCATTAAGACCAGCTTCTATAGTAACAAATTATGGGTTTTACCTATAGTTGTAAATTCAAAGTTCAAAACTTTGATATGAAGAGCCGTTGTGTTTACAAAACAATGTGCTCAAACAGATTAAACAACGTTTTTGATCATTCCCCCACCTTCAAAAAAGAGTTTACATCGATTCTGTATAGTAAACCTTAGACTGCATCGTGGCATAGTTTGCATTCTCATGGCCAAATCAATTCGAAGCAAAACATCTGATCGTGATACTCATTCATCTAATATGCTAATACCGCAATTGAAGCTAAACAGAGGTGTGCTTTAGTTCAGTACATCTCTGCATCCCCTTTGCCATCGTAGCGGTAACCGTAGCAATGCGAGGATGGAGTGAAGCCAGAATGTGAAACAAACTATGCAAATGATGTAAAAAACAATTTAATATTATCACTTCAAAGACCGTAAAAATTTAGTCGAGTTGGGGGCAAAATTTTTCCCTCGGTTTTCTCAAATACTTTTTTATTAATCAAAATTTCCCTTGTTCTACGCTAGTGATCACATAAGAGATTAATCCAGGTTAAGTCCCAAAACATTTTTAGCAATGAATAGCCAGAGTACGAACTTGAATTAAAATCAAGGATTCAAGTTTAGCATACAAGCTTTAGAGTGCGTCTACATTCGGTGCTTTCTGAAAAACTGGGAGAGGAAACTGGGAGACAGTTAGCAGTTTATATTTCTAATGTAGTCTGCTACATGTCTCCCTGTTTCCCATTCCCTGGTTTTCTGCCCAGTTCTCCGATCATCACGTTTGTTCTTCCAGATTTCTTTTTTTGAGAAAGTCTCTTCATTTAACCATTTGTGTGAGTTTTTTAAGCATATTTATCTTTTTTGGTAAGTCCCATTGCTCCTTTTTCAAATTTATTGCTTGATAAGGCTCCCAGAAAACGGAACAGTCCGTCTTCACTTTCTGATTTTTGGCATGCCGCCCATTTTCTTTTTGTGCCGTACCCAGAAACAGAAAAATGAAAAGGTAGCAGAAGTCTACACTACCCAGCTTTCTAGTTTTCCGTCCCAGGTTTCCAGAAAATGCCGAATGTAGATGCAGCTTTACAGGACAGTTTATAGTTTCAATTTCAATAATTGACAGTAATACCTTTTCTTGAAGCAGAATACTATCGCATCAGGTTTTAGCGGTTCATCATTTGCCAGTCTTTGCAATTTCTATACAATATTATTTAAGCTTAAGTTACATCACAATACACTAAACATTAGTCTGTTTTCGACAACAACATAGGAGGCCAACCACAGGATCGACATCGTTTTTTACTTAAAAGCCGTTTTATTAGTGTTCGAATAATTTCAGACAGGGATATAATAATAATCTACGAAACTTTACCGAATTTAGGAATAGGATACGCACTTCGTTGTCTAATCGGGATGATTTTTAGTTTGCTTCAATGATACCGATTTCCATTTCATTTACTTCTGATTTTTAGATTTAGGAATTCGTCATCGATATGGATTATTATTTTCAAGATACTTATCTCGATATATCTTATCTTGCCAAGATGTCTTATATCGAGATCTTCGATATCGGTTACTATTTTGACTTTTTTGGGGGGGAGGGGGGGTTGGGACTTCCCTGAATTTCCTGAAGTCACATTTTTATTATAGTTTTTCAAACAGTTCTTGGTAACAAACTGTAAGTACGGAGTTAAGCAGCTGAATAGCAACCGAAACTCTAAAAAACAAAATTTTGACATCAATAGATATATCAAAAGAATCGGCTTATTATGCTGATTCTGAATATGCAAGATTCATCAAGTTTCATCAAAAGCTACGAGTCTGAGAAAATTGCCTGATTTTCGAAGAAGGGAGAAACGCCTCCTAAAAGTAAAGAAATCGTAATGAAAATCCCTCCATCAGATTCAGCATATCAGATAACCCAATTATTGAAGTTTTTTAAGCTCCCATCTGTAAAAATATGGAATTTTGTATTTTTTGCCAGAAGAAAGATCCCAGATGCCTCTTTATTTTTTTCCACGGGTGATCGCATCGAACCAAGAGTCCTAGTATATCGAAAGAGGACTCATTCAAACTAGAATCTGTGCCCTTTTGAAGTGACCAAAAAATTGGAGGGCAAATAGCCCCCCTCCCATCCTCCTTTTTTCCTCACCGTTACCCGAGCAAATTTTGAGATATCAATTTTGTTCAGCCTAGTTGAAAAGTCCAGTAATTATGCCTTTGGAGATAAAATGACCCCCCCCCCAAGCCCCTGGGGAAAGGTCTGTTAGTCATGAAATCTGCCCACTGTTTACGTATAGTATTTGTTATTGGGAAGTATACATTTCTTTTTTTTGGGGGGGGGAATTTTTAATCGGGGTATTTCCACGGGAATAATTTTCCGTGGGGAGGGAAGTCTCCGGGGGTGAACTTTCCAAGGGAAATTTTACACTAGGCGAATTTGCCAGAATTCCTATACAAAATTCTTTTTATTTGAACAACTTTCTCTTTGCCGACTCAATTTTACATGTGGAAAAGTTAAGGGGAATTGTCCGGGGGAGGGTATTTTTACCATGTTGGGATTGTCTAGAGTATTTTCTCCAGGAGTATTCCTACGAGAGAAATTCTTTAGAGAGAACTTTCGAAGGGAGCAACTTTTTGTTAGGGGGCGGGGGAAGGGGTAATACCGGGAAGAATTTTCCACGGAAGGGGGAGGGGGTTCCCAGCAGTATTTTAAAAACAATCAGAAATTAAAGTCTTTTTTGTATGAAAGTGTGCCAAGAAAAATTTTTCAGCTGGGATTGTCCAAAAGAAATTTTCCGGGCGAATTTTCAGCAAGAATGGGATTGTCTAGGGGGGGGGGGTCCCGGTGGGGGTTATTTTATACGGGAAGAAATTTTCACGGAGGTATTTTCCGTGGGAGGCAGGAATTTTCCATTGAGAAGGAGCCGTCTTTCCCGGCATAATTTAAAAACGATCAGAAATTAAATAAAAAACAAACAATCTTTTTTCAACTGGAAGTAAGGAGCAACATCAAAACTTAAACTGAACAGATATTATTACATATATGAGGGGGGTTGCCTTTTCCTCAATTCCTCACTCTTCACGCTAAAGTTTTTTTCTGACCTTTTAAAAATCCTTATTATTCTAATTAAACGACCCTTGTGTTTCAGGAGTCGATATTAATGAATTGGGACAAAAAGTCAAACTTTAGCGTAAAGAGTGAGGTATTGAGGAAAGGGCAACCCCCTTTTATACGTAATAATTTATGTTTGTTTTAGGTTTTGGTGTTGCTCCTTACTTTCAGTTGAAAAAACTTTTTTTTATTTAATTAAGGTTGTACATTTAGATCCGGTAACCCAATTATACTTTTTCAATCCTTTTTACCTCGTTCTCTCTATGTCGTGTCATTCATTTAATTTTCTTCTTTCTTTTAAATTTCTTTTAAACATTTAAACTATGTTTTATCTCTATTGATTTTTATTCAATTTCTTCAAAATACTCCCTTAGACAAATTCTGCTTCTTAGACGGGCTATTGGGCTGTGTATTTGTAATTTGGTAGTAAATTATGCCACTAATACTCTATTCTTCTACAATTTTGGCCAAAATTACCATGTAATTTTTATTCAAGGACTATTCCTGAAAAATTATTAATACTTATTAACAACTTGCTAATACTCTTACAAAAAAAAGTTCTAAGAAGGTTAAATACATACTTCAGACCCAGAGCAGAGAAATAGAAAAAAATTGTTCCACGTTAAACAAACTGGAAACTGGAAGTCTCAATAAAAAAGCTAAAGGCTTAAACCTTAGAACCAGGATTAAGTAAAACAATTAAATATTAGACAGGATATAAACGGGAAATTGGAGAAGACCCCAAAACAGAAACTGTATATCCAGGTTTAAACAGCTCTAGAAATATTTAAGACCTAGAGGCAAGATAAGGAAAAATAATTAAATGCAAATTGAAATAAATTAAAGGAACCTTTATTTTCAAGCAGCTGTCGTATTTTGCTTTGTCCGGTTTTGGATGGATTCGGTTCTTTCTCTTTCAAGTCCGTGACAATCGCGTTTCCAACTGCAAACGAATTATTCATAGTTGTGGCGATAACTCCAACTGAACCAGTTGACACCCAGCCACTGCAATAAACATCTAAAAAAAAGAATTATATAGTTGTAGTTTTTTGAATTCGTTGGCAAATCCAAGGCCAAAGAGATGATGTAGGTCGGATGAACTTATGGCCAGGGTAAAAAATAAATGACTGAATCCCCTATTAAAAAGGATTTGTTCAACAAGCTAACTTAAAACATGAAAATTATGACGAAAAAATGTATTATTCACATTTCATTCCCCTCCCCCTCCCTACCCGAATATTTTAAGGTTGCAATTTTTCAGTGATGATAGTCATTCGCGAAGGACTGTGACAATATTATTAAAATAGAACGGAATGGGGCTGTGGGGCGGAGGGCGGCAGGTGAAAAGGGCACTGAATCCAACAATTCGTAGTAAAAAAAACAACCAATTGAAGAGCGATCTTGTAAAAAGAAACCGAAACTGTCAAAAACTAAAGTTTCGTTTTTAATCAACTTATAATTGCAGGTCGTAAGTGAATAAATCTGTTCCTGCCAAAACATCAAGTCTTGCATCAAAATTCATAATTAACAGAGTACCAGACTTTTTTCTTTGGAAAACATAAAGTTCTTATTATGTCAAATTCAATGTCATTTACATGACATGTAACACAAGTTGTCCATACGGATAAGAAACTAGGCTGCTCAAGAGTGGGCTCTGGAATTCTTTGACGCTAAAATTTTACGCTCTTTGGGCCAAGATCGAATGCGCTTGAGCAGTTTTTATTAAAGGATTTGGATAAAGAATCAATTGAGCGTAAGGAACGGCGATTGAGAGGGGGGTAGCCCCCCTCATATACGGTACAATTTATACTAATGTCACTCTTTATTTTCATTTGTAAAAACATTTACTTTTTTTATTCAATTCCTGTTTGTTTTCAATAATACCTATAGTTATCCAATGTGCGAGAAAGGGTTCCACTCCACTTTAACTCGACTTTTTAAATTATAATTTCTACTCATATGCAGAATGTTTTCTGTTTCCGAACCGTATTCTTACAGAGGTTTGAAAATAAACGGTTGTTAAGGACATGGCTCTTAATAAAATTTATAATCTCAACAACATCCTCAAGCACATATTTCAATTTTGGTGCTATTTTTTTTTTTTTTTATTATTATTATTTTTTTTGCTGCAAGGGCCTCTCGGTGAATAACGTAGGGAGTAAAAGTTATGTTGTCATAATGAGCAGCTTGAAAAAATTATTTTAAACCGTTATTTTTGCCCGTCATCGCTCTTACACCATCTGTTCATATCTCATGTCATTTTTCTCTAATAATACACCAGATTGCAATATGATTTAGCCAAGATTTAAACCGATGAATAAATTCAAAAAATTTCCCACCAGTCACCATCAAAATAAGCTAGTCTGGCGGGAAATAAGCCAACACGACAACACCAAGAAGAGTGTCAAGAATCACTAGTTCACATTACAGTCAGCGTTATCGAATCATTGTCTCGCTGCGCCTGTGCGCGCGCATTCTATTCTTTGTTTGTGTACAGGTCTGTGATGTGCAGATTTTATAAAATCGTGTATCTTTAATATTTGACATAAAATCTCCCGTGACCTCAGAACTTTGCCACCTGACCCAATTTAAGGTCGCGAATCATAGTTTAAGTTAATGGCAATAATATTACCATTTTAGAATCGTTAAAAACAAAGCTTTAGGTAGAACTTGAAAACCCCCCATCCCCTATGAAATTTTCTGGTGACGCTTATGATGTCCCATTCTGTCTTTTCCACCTTTTTGCCCGTACGTATGTGAATGTAATATTTAATGATACATAGAAGAACATTGTCACAATTGGAGGGGCACCATTATCCCCCCCCCCCCAGTTCCAATAATAAAGATATAAACCAAATATGTTCCCTGGAATCAAAAGGGATTCGATATCAATTTCTACTTTCCCCTCCCCCAAACTCATTTCATACTTATCTTAAGGGTCAACGACAGTTAGGACATATGGACATTAAAAAGCAATCTTTGAAATATATGCCCCACCCACCCACCTACAAAAGGAAGCAATGCCCCTCCTTTATAATAGCTGATGCACACTTACACATCACTATAAATAAAATTATTAAATATGAATCAAATCAGTTTAGTTAAATGAAGCTTCAAATAAACGTCGGAAACGTTTTTCTGCTCCCCCCTCCCGCACCATTATTCAGGCTTTGCCTAAATTATATAAATTCTTACAGGGATTAATTTAAAAAAACAAGTTGTTTCAACTGAAAGTAACACGCGACATTAAAACTTAAAACGAACAGAAAGTATTCCGTACATGAGAATCCAGGAGACACAAAATAGTGTATATGATTTTTGAAGGCTGTGTGGAAAAACTAACCCATCAAGAAGTAATAAATAAAATTATTTTTCAATACGCTGATAATGCAAATTAACTTTTTGTTGTTGAATTTTCCAATTTCCTATCTGCCTTTGGTTGTTTTTCTTCTTTTTTTTACAGTCAAGGACTGTAATATTCTATTATGTAATATATTCTACATTGTATGCTTATTGTTTGAGTGCATAAACTGCTTTTAAAATTTTAAAACATGACTTTTAGAATTTTCAGAAAAAAGAATTTTAGGTTAATTTTCTGAAGCTGGCATCATAACATAGTTGAAAATTGGTCAAGATTAGACAGACTAAATAAATTTTTGGGAAAAAGCATTAAGGTTTAGACTAAGTAAATAAATTTTTGGGCTTTGGGGCACAGCTCCCTAGTCTCTCCTGCATTTTACCATGTTGCACTCTTGTTTTTACTGTGAACCCATAATTTGAATCAATGATGACAAAATCAAGAAACAGAAAAACACTCAAGAAATATCCAATTTGGAATATATATTTCAACACAAAGGAGGGAGGAGGGTAAGGTATAGAAGAAGTGCCTTCAAAACATGTTAAAAACATTTTTTTGCATATTATAAACAAAGAATTAGTTTCTTAACATGCCTCCTTCTCGATAGCCCAAATTCTTGGCTAATAGCTTTGGCTCTAACTGTAAAATAATGCCAATTTGAAAAAAAGAACATTCAAAAACATAGCCTTAGGCTTTACCTGTCCTATTTCCAGGGAAGTGAAAATTATATTCTAAAACAATGCTGAATCAGGATATATATTTATAACTTATATTAGGATCACACCCTTTTAGGGGGATTTTAATTCCCACTTTTAAAATTATGCAGTTTTCTTGGTCCTGATAGCTTTTAATGAGCAACTTAAAAATCATAAAAATTTTCATATTCACAATCTGATAGCACTTTGTTGTTGCATATGCTGTAATCAAACGTTTTCGAGTCTCAGTTTCTATTGAAAAGGGTAGATCTTTACTTACAGTTTTTTTACTAGGAGCTGTTTGATCCAAGGCTCGGGTACATACGAAGAAAGGCTACTACTCCCTCTTTCAACCGCCTTTTTTACAATCAGCTTAAATATTCGTAAAAAATTCTTCAAGGATAACAATTTTCCCCTCAAAATTGTATTACTCCAAATATTTCTTAGGAGAGGGTCTGAAACAACTAAACCTTTTTATAGGGATTTAACCATTGGACCCTAGTAGGGGGGGGGGGGTAAAGCCACCTGGGAGACGAGAAGACATTGAACAATATCTGAAATAAAAATGAAAAATATTACCTTCTAAATTTCAATGCAAACAAAGATCTTTATAGCAAATCTCCCGAAAAACTCCCTGGCAGCGTTATAAAAGGTTTGCAATATAAGGGGTGCTATTACCCCCTGCACCAAAACTATGGATACAATCCGAAAATATTACCCGAGAATAAAAAAGGATCAGAGATTTTTACCCTATCCCAAACCTTCTCGTATATTTATCTGAAGGCTCACGAAGCCTCCAAAAATTTGTGCCAAAAGCGCAATTTCCTCCACCAGCACAAACATCCAGTGGCTATCCTCTATAATGGCTAATATAAAATTATTCAGTATATAAAATAATCGAGCCTCAAGCGAATAAACTTGTGTATATTATGTATATTAACCGTTTAATGTGTATATTAACCGTTTATTTTCTTTGTACTTTGTGCATCTTTAGACACTACTGTCTGTTGGGCATTACTGGAAAATTGGTTCGATACGGTTACCCCTGTGGGAACAAAGAAAAAAAGAGCAACCAAGCAAACAAATAAATTTTTATACAAATAAACAAATGTATTCGGGATCATCCTTCTCAGAAAAAAGTTCAAATTGTGGTCCAAATCACCATAAAAAGATAATTCTTTAATTGTAAGTATTGTTAAATTATTGGGAAGGTGCCTGCTGTCAGGGATATGTTAATATTGTGAAGCAAGGAACGAAGTAGATACATCATTATAGCTTTAAGTGTCCTTAGATTTACACCATCAATCCCAGCAGACTTTGATTTAATATTCTCAACAATTTCTAAGCAGGCAGATAAAATCTCATCGTATCAACATATACCAAATAGAGTAGAGGACCAAGCACCGAGCCTTGTGGGACTCCACAAGCCACAGGATATGGGGCAGAAGTGACATCATCTATCACAGAATTAACAAACCTACCATTCAAATAACTTTCAAACCATTTTAAGTATTATCCTTTTATACCTATGCGTTCCAATCTTCGCAATAAAACACTAAGATCTACTGTACCAAAGGCTTTTTTAAAATCAAAGAACGCTGTTAGAGGAATTTCGCCCCTTTCTAGACAATTATTTACGAAATCAACGAGGTGAATAGCGGCATGGTCAAGCAACTTTTATTCAAATTTTAAACATGTACAAATGCTTTAGAACAAAGCTATACGACTTATGGCTGGATACTTGGAAAAGGTCAATGAACCTGAGGTATGATATTATAAACTTAAAATGCTTAATGTCGAGCAGCTTTGTGAGTAACAGGTAGCAACCTTCTTGCATCGGTGTTGGAAGCGTATCAGTCCTGATGTATTTTATGATTTTTACAGATAAAATAAATCACTGCATAGATATAGTACCCGCAATGCTGACAATCTGGTCACTGAATACAGAAGTGAAACTAGAGCAGGTTTTTCTGTCAGGTATATAGGTCCTAAGGTTTGGAATTCTCTTCCAGTAAGCATTCGGGTGGAGCAGCATCTTGGTTTGTTTAAGAGAAAACTGAAAATTTTTTCTTTTGGGTCTTGGTTCATAGACGGCTTTTTTATGATTAGAGATTGGTCATAATTTGGTTGTTTATTTATTATTATTTATTTCCATTTTTTGTTTGTTTTGTTCGTTTGTTAAGAGTATTGTTTGTTAAGTGTTCGTTATATATGTGCTTGTCCAGTATCAAGTGCTTTTATGTCTTTCTTTGGGCAACCACTTGGATTAATGTTATGTGTTGTATCATTTTGTAATTAACAGAATTGAATTGAATTGTTATCAAAACTACTATTTTAGAGTATCGGTAGCTATTTGCACGAGTCAATCCTTACTTACGATTCATTACCATTAATTGTTTAATGCATAAAAAATAAAGATTAAACCAAATATTTCAATTTAAACGTCGATAAAACAAATTTCATGGTAACTTTGACCATTGTATCTCCCTCCATCAAAACATTTCCTATGCTAACTTGTTCTATATACATCGTTCCTTATATCAAATAATTTGGAGCGGATTTGGATGGAGATTTTAAGCCGTTCTGGGATTTTTTTTTTTCAGATAATACGCAAAAAATTTAGGCAAATTAATTATGACCAGACCAATATTTTTTTTCGCTTTTTTCTACCTTGGGTTTTTTTTCTGCCTTGGGAATTTTCATCCGAAAATTCCCCCAGTATTCTCCTATTTCTATAGAATAATATCTTTTGTGACTAGTCATATGACTTAGGCCCAAACACGTGCATTCTTACTCTAGTGTCTCCTTATTTCTTCAACGGTGCTCATGATGACCCCCCCCCTTACGTCTTCAGTCTTTGTGCCAGAAAGCAAATGAACGTAATCTTTCATGCAACAACAAAAAATCTTCAAAAAGATGGGATGTATTGCCCAGCAGCACCCATATTCAGGTTTCGTACACCTGGATTACAATTGACCCCCTCTCCTCAAATCCTCTTATATATCTTATCTGAGAGCCCCTAAAAAAATTTCGCATAAAAATACACTTTTTGAAGTATCAGCCCCCGTCCCCTCCTCCCCCCCCCCAAAAAAAAATAAAGGCTCACCGTCGATCCTCGATAACAGTTGATGTGATTAAACATCAATGTACATAGTTTTATCAAACATTAAGGGAATCAGCTTAGTTAGATGAAGCTTTAAAATAAGTGTCTATAATAACCGTTTATTTTGTAGGGACTATGTACCTCTTTAGGACCGATTGCACCACCAGATAGTGTTACTGTCTCTGAGCCTGGATATACACTTTTTCAGTAATTTTGAATTGATATCTAAATTTTAAAAGTTTTGCACCGCTCAGTTTCGCACGACAACATAGCAGAAAACGTCACTTTGCTGTGACGCAATCTTTGTTAAGTCACTGAGAAAGCGCACTAGAGCTTTGAATTTCCGTTTGCAAGAGACTTTTCTCAATTTTCTAGGACTATTAGTTCGATACGGTCACCCTTTGAAAAAAAAAGAAGAAACAAACATACTTCAGAGATCTTTCTCCTGGGACAAAAAAAAAGGAAAGAAAAATTCCAGTTCTGTAGATAGATGCTACATTCCTCCAATAGAGTTTTCTGATACGCTGAATTTGATGGCGTAACTTTCATTATGTTAAATTACTCTTTTGGGGTTGTTTTGCCCCTTTTTTATTGATTTATACATATTAACAATCACACTAGAAACCCAATTTTTACACATATATACTGTTATCAAAATCAAAATTGCATATTTTTTTTATTTAGACCCTTAAGACCCAGGGCCGTAAACACAAAGCCGTAAAAACGTAAAAAACAAAGAAAAAATAAATTCAAAACTGTACACAAAAAAAGAAAGAAAAGAAGACCGGAGAATACGTTTAAAAATCGTTTTTTCAATTTTAAACCCTTTTAATTTGGAGTGATATACTCTACTGCTTATATTTTACTAGGCTGTTGTCCCACTTTTATGTTAGGATACATATTTTGTTTTCGGAAAAGTAAAAAAGAAGGTCTTAGACATTTTTCTCAAGCGATTACTACTACTTCCCCTTTTCTACCAAGGAAATAAAACCCAAGGATATTTCCAGTTCTATTATGCATCAATGAAAAAAGAACTATCTTATGCAATGGCATCAGTTATTACATTAAGTTTGGAAACAATTTCTAAACTTAAAACATAAGTTTATTTCTAAACTTAAGTTTAGAGCACTGTCGGCTGAACGCCTAAAACTCTCATTTCCGTAATCCTAGGGATATAATGTGTGGCGAAAAAACTAAACTATAAAAATATTAGAAAGATAGCTTTCTAAAGAGATTGAAATTATAGTCCCACAAACTTAAACTTCAAATTGTCAACTAGTCATAAATGCCATGGTGTATCCCAACATGAGACAGTTTCAAATGAGGCATCGCTAATCGCTGCCAAACTTTTATTCCAATTAATTTGGCCGTCAATAATATCTTAAAAAGTCAGATCATAGATTTGAAAGAACGTTCAGATGACCGAAATTAGTGTATTGAAAACCACGCTCACTTATCTTTAACCGTATTCAATTGTCTTTTTGAGACTGGAAAAGAACCAGATTTTATATATGCTTTGAAAAACTTCACAGTAAAAACGACAATCACTCGACAAACAAATGACTTTAACACTAGAAACGAATTTCCAAGTCAGGTTTCATAATTCTATAACAATAAAGTTGGAATCAATAATCAGCTACCTAACAACTTATAATACAATTCAACAGTTTCTGTGCAACACTGGAGTTTTAACTGTAGCCACTTTTTTAATTAATTGGAGTCGGCAGAAAAAAAAACCCTGAAAATAACTATGTGTCCCAGTACAATAATCAGCACTGTTTTCTTGAAACAAGGCGCAGTTCAGGCTTCCCAAGCCAGACAGATGCACTTTTGTCATCAAAAGCTTTGTTTTCAAGTATTTCTATGAACTTTTGCACACGACGTCGTTTTTGCTGAATATCTGCGGTTCGAAATGATACAAAATAAAAATGAGCAAAGTTAAATTCCTATCTTCATTTTCTTTTTTTCGTTTCCACTATGTTTCGAAAAACATGTAATTTTTTTTACCAATTTTATTTCTTAAACTAAATAATTACCTTCATCACGAGGCATTTATTATTCTTGTTTGCCCCAGGGGGTTTTAATTTGCTCCGATTTTTAACATAAAATTTCTATTTTTTGGTGCAAAAGAAGGCATGTTATCAGTAGACCATGCCAAATAATTATTGTTTTTCTTCTTTTTTTTCTCTCTTAATTAGTTATCCAAGTCCTTCGAAAAAAATTTCAACGTTTCATATGAAAGTTAAAGATTAGTTTCTAGAAAAGATGCTAACCTCCAGAGAACAAAAATAGCAAAAAAAAACATCAAAACAAAATACGAAACGTAAAAACAGTCCTTCGAATAAAGTCTTCTTATTTTTCGTTGTCTACGTTAACATTCATTCATTAAATCTTTGGTCGATATAGGGAGTAAGCGATAGTGCAAAAGCTGTTTGCTTCTCTTCAAGCTGCAAAAAACATAATTTTATTGTTGGTTTTAGTGACAGGAAAAGAACTGAACATCAAATTTAAACAAGGCGCTACCGTCCCCTTAAAGTCCCCCACACACATAGACTTGACCAGACCTTTAAGTCGTATTAAAACACAATTTGGCATCATTCAGCCCCAGTTTTTAATTTTAAACTGATACTAACCATACAAAACAAAGGAAAGCCAAAATTAAAAATCTACCTTGCATTCCCCACACACGACCGTTGTCACTTTTTATGACACCTGATTTATAATCAAAAGGCAATTCATCAGCTAAAGGCACGCTTTTATAACCAATACTTTTAATCAGGAGACCACATTCAATTTCTTCCTTGAGACCAGTTGATTCAACTAATTGATTTTCACTCAATTCGCCTTTGGGTGAATTTAATTCAACAACAAGCTTCTCGATGCCTTTTTCATTGCTGCCAATAATTTCTACAGGATTTCTGAAGAACTTAAATTCCATGGTTTTATCAGTGTCTTTATTTGTTGAAGTTCTTGCTGCTTTTAATAATAGGTCTGTAAGTCGCTTCCTTGGCCTCGCCAAACCTGAAATATTAGTAATACAGGAAAAATTACATTAATAGCTTCCTACAGTCAAAGATTGGGGTGGGAGAGGGGTAGGGGATCATATGTTTTATGAAGGCATCGGAACGTCCGGTGCCCAAAAGAGCTTTTTGACACACAAATATCCACATTTTAGCGTATTTTAACAATTTTTTCCATAGAATTTCCTTGAGTCCCTTAGGTACTTCTCAGGTGGAAAGGGGTCCTATTTGTCCCTCCGTATAATATTTATACTTTTAATTAAGCCCTAACAGTAATGTTGGCCTTTTTGAAAAACATCACAAGCTCATCAGAGGTCTGAGCTGCATTGCACGCAGCTCAGACTGTTTCAGACCGTTTTTACATTTCCACCACTGCCACACGCTATAACGAAACTCATTCATTACAAAAAGGAAACAGTGTCGAAACAACAAGGAAATTCAAACTAGCATAATCTGCCGCATTCCCGAAAGCCTAAGTCCACCTTCCCCGGCCGCTTTATGGTTTTGGCAGAATTTTTAAATGAGTTCCTTGCTGGCCACGCAGCTTGAAAGAGAGAAAAACAATACAAAATGAAGACAGTTTAAATTCCAACAGACGTGCTTCAGAAGCTTCCTGCTTCAAAGTTTCTGGCCCTTATTTTACCAGACAGGGTTAGAGGACTCAGTTGAGTGATACAGCTGCTTATACAAATAGAAATGCAGTAGACGTAAAAAGTAGACCCGAAAAGTTTTTTTTTACTGCCCGAAATTTAGAAAGTAAAAAATTTCTGCACAAAAGCTATTTTTAAAGCAAGTCGAATTTGTATGTATCTCACATCATTATCGCCATTTGAAATAAATTCATCAATACACTTAGCCATGAACATTTTCTTCAACATATAGACAATATCCGACGGAATTTTCATTGCAATATCCTTTTTCCCCAAACAGACCCGTAGTTACACGTAGTTCACGTAGACCCGTAGTTGTTTAGAAGGGACTTGTAAACTTACATTTAACTTCCCAAACATAAATTTTCTACAGTTCTAATAAATGGACCTCAACATGCAATCATCATAAGATCATCAAAATGTTCCAAGTTTAAGGTAACTTTAAAAGGGAAACCCCAATTTTCTTGCAATATTTTCATAGTTATTTCACTTGCCTGATAGGATGTCTTCAATTCCTTTAAAGTCCTCTAAATGAAATGCCAACTTCAAGTTACCCATATTTACAATTTCTCGAAGCTCTTTGATTGTGAAAGCTACTTGAAGAGGACCTCTTCTTCCAACTAATATCACTTCCTTTATTTTACTTGTGGATAGTTGATCAAGGGAATGTCGACATATATCAGTTTTCTGAAAATAAAACATTCCCTCATATACAAAAGAGTGTGGGTGCTGGGAGGAACTGCCCCCCGCCTCTCAGACCAATTGTAGCCGAAAAAAGGACATTTGCTGCATCTTAAACACGCATCAAATGATCACAAAAAAGTGCCCTATATAATTGTATAAAAGCATGATTTGGAAAATATTATTTCAAGACCTGGAAAAAATTCAAGGGGGGACAAAACATCACAAACTATCAGAATGATCGAAAAAGAAGAGACAATGGGGTGGGGGGTGGGAGAGAATCAAACGCAAAGCCAGGGAAGTCATAAATGTGCTCAAAATGGGAAAGAAATATTGTTATTGCTAATAATAATAATTCACTGCAAAACCAAGTCGACCGAGGTCACACAACAAAGCACGGTCCTTCTTCGCCCCAATCTATTCCAGTTTTCAGGCATTACTCCCTCCCAAGTTCCAACTTCCTTTAAATCCTTCCGCATGACCTCTTTCCACCTCATTCGAGGACGAATCATCCGTATAGCATGGCCTATCCATCTCAAATTTTCTTTCATTATAGTCGTAGAAATTTAGATCAGATTAAATTTTTCGTAGAGCTTTATTGCTTGACATACGTTCTGTGAAACAAGTACCTAAGGCAACCCTTAGACAATTCCACTGGAAAGCATTTAGCAAATCATCTTCAGCCTTTTAATGCATTTATGATCCAGGGTCATATTTGATCACTGTCATTACCGTAGCTTTCAATATTCTAGTTCTAGTTTGCAAACTTATCTTCCTATTCAATTTTTTTCTCAACTGAGAAAAAATGTACTGTGCTTTGGTTATTCTACTTTTTACAAGGCTATAGTGATCTGATCAACGCCACTAAGACAAGAGTGCATGAACTAGGAGTTTTTTAGACAATTAAATTTTAAAAAAAGGTTTTTTCAACTGAAAGTAAGGAGAAACATTAAAACTTAAAACGAACAGAAATTATTACGTATATGAAGAGGGTTGTAACCTCCTCAACACCTCGCTCTTTACGCTAAAGGTTTTTAGCAATTTTGAAAAAAACTTCTTATTGTTCAAATTAAACGAACATGGTGTTTCAGAAGTCGTTCTTAAAGAATTGGCACAAAATTAAAACTTCAGCATAAAGAGCGAGGTGTTGAGGAGGAGGCAGCACCCCTCATATACGTAATAATTTCTGTTTCCTTTAACATTTAAAGTTGCTCATTACTTTCAGTTGAAAAAACCTGTTTTTGTGTATAGTTTATGATTGTTTTTAAGTAATCCCAGAAAATCTGTCCCCACCTCCACGAACTAATGCCCTCCCCACGGATATATCCTCTAGACAATCCAATCCCGGTGAAAATTTACCCAGGACAGTTACACTTAACAGCTCCACGCATAAAATTGAGACCGAAAAACGAAAGCAAGAAATAAAACAACAATTTTGTATAGGAATTCTGGCAGATTCCCCCAGTGTATAATATCCCCTGGAAACTTCCCTCCCCGTGTAAAATGTCACCAGCAGAAAATTTGCCCACCCCACCCGAAAAAATGTATGCATACTTCCCAATAACAAATACTATATGGTTCATAAATAATGGACACATTTTGTACCTTAAAAACCTTTCCCTAAGGGCTAAGGGGGGTCATGATATCTCCAAAGAGATAGTTATTCAGCCTTTCAAATATGCTGAACAAAATGGCTATATCAAAATCTGATCGGACGATCTTGAGAAAACAGGGACGTGGGAGGGAGCACAGTTGCCCTCTAATTTTTTGGTCACTTAAAAAGGGCACTAGAACTTTAGATTTTCGTTAGAATGAGCCCTCTCCCGATATAATAGGACCACTGAATCGACACGATCACCCCTGGGAAAAAAAACAAAAAAACAAATAAACACGCATCCGTGTTCTTTCTTCTGGCAAAAAAAAGAAAAAAAAATCCACATTTTTGCAGATAAGAGCTTGAAACCTATATAGTAGTGTTCTATTATACGCTGAATCTGACGGTGTGATTTTCATTTAGATTCTATGACCTTAAAGGGGGTTTCTACCTCCCCCTTTTTTTCGAAAATAAGGCAATTTTTCTCAGGCTCGTAACCTTTGACGGTTAAGACTAAACTTATTGAAACTTATATTACTGAAACTGCATAAAAATTCGATTCTTTTGATGGATCTATTGGTATCAAAATTCCGTTTTTAAGAGATTCAGTTACTATTGAGCCAGGTGGCTCCTTACTTACAGTTCGTTCCTACGAACTGTTTGAAACAAATTATTGATTAGTATGGAGTACTAGAAAATGAGATGGAATTTGCATCAAAGCTGAGAAGAAATCCATAATCATTAGGGGATAAGTTGTGATGAGGATAAGTTGTATGAAGTGATGAGTTTAAGTTGTTTGATATTGAAAGACAGGTCAGAGTATATTGCCAATCAAATGAAGCGTAAATATAAATGTACACAATAAATGATTTAGCCTACTGTAAAAATTGCAGAAAATAATGTTCAGTTTTGAGATGTTTTGGTATGAACGGAATGAGCAAGGCAAGATTTAAAGCTTTGACACTCCTAGGCCCAAGCGTTTTTGACGCTACGTTTTTGTGAGATTTTCGGAGAGGTCCCCGAAACTTCGGGAATAGTGGAAGCACTAAATAGAACGCAACTGATGAGCCAAAAATAATTTAAGAGAGAGGTGATACCGAAGTCTCAGCTGTTATTCCTGTGAGACTTCTGACAGTTTATAAGTGGCCACGAAATTCCTGTATTGTTTAAAATCATCCCTATTCTTTTCTGTAAATAGACAGCGCGGCGGTAGAGTACACCTGGCGTTTTGACGACGAATCACATCAGTCCACTTTTAGTTGATTTATTATGCCCCCTAATCCCGGGGCTAGTGGGCCTACTGGTACATCCATACCTGGGAATGGGAGCCTACTATTGCAGGTGAAATGACAAGATCGTCTGACTTATATCTCCTAAGACCAAACGTCTCAATCAGAAACTAAAGCAGAACCTAACGGTTCTACTTTAAAATGCAATGAGAGGAGGTAGCGTATGTTTTATAGACACAATGACACCAAGCGTACCTCTGGAGTTACTGCAAATCATTTCAAAGAAAATTGTATTCAAGGTCTGGAATGGGCAGGTTAAATCTATTTTTAAAAACGACAGCTAAGTTTAAAGCACGAACTTGAGCTTCATTTTGTACTTATGGCCAAAGACGTCATGCATGGGTCGATGAAGAGGTACGCCCTTTACTGTCAGCTAGTTGGTAAAAAGAAAGATTTGCACCTAATTAAACGATTTCTACTGAAATAGTGTTATATTGGAATATTGGAAATATTGAAAAAAAAAACCAGCCAGTCGGTTAAAGTTTCAGCTCACATAAAACCTATTCTGACTTAGTAAACCGTTATTCTGACTTAGTAAAATTTTGCTATTCCTGTGATACACTTCCAATAAAATCCACACAATCTAAGGTCTATAGAACTTAATTATATTTTTAAGAAAATACCTAGGAAATTAAGCACAATTATATGCGAGATATTAAAATACGCATGTGAAAAAAAATTTCAGCTAAAAACATCCATAATTTTTGACGGATGATGTATTAAAAGCGCAAAAGCTACCCATAATCGTTTCCCTCTTTGTATCCTTGAGTCGTAGTTAGGAAACGATAATTTATTTATTTTGAAAAAATTCTATGAATATTAATTCTATTTCTAAAAATAGAATTAATATACCGGTAATTCTAAAAATACTACCGGTTACCAAAGCATCCCTGGCGCTAACAATAGCAGAAATACCAAAAGCAATTGCTTAGAATAAATAATAAAAGTCGACAGAAAAATAAAAAAAGATAAAATGTGCACCGGTAGCAAAAAAGACTGTAGGTCTATAAATACTTTAAACTGTGTACTTTTTTCTACTCATCCTGTTTTAATGTATCATAGGAGGAAATCATGTAGTTGCTGCATAGTTGCAGTTGCTGTAAAGAAATCCGACAATCAAGCAAAGAGAAGCTTACAGCTAGTACATCAATTGGCGTCAGTAAAATTCTCCCGACATCTAACGCAACATTTCCGTTTCCAACGATAACAGCCCGTTCAACAGTGAAATCAACAGTAAGATTTGTATCGTCAGGTAGGCCATTGTACCAGCCAACAAGCCGTCTTGCTGACACCACGTTTGGCAAAGTTTCACCCTGGATTCCCAGCCATTTATCTTGTGCTGCACCATAAGCCTAAAAATTCAGATGAGACTAAAACAGCACTAAAATAACTTTTTATATAACGGTCAGCCAAGCTAGGTCACGATTCAAATACTTTACTTTTAAGATTATCTATCTTCACCATTTAAGATGTCGATTGTTTTTCGTTTTTTTTGTTTTTTTTTATTGGCTGAACTGAAAACACAAAAAGAGCCTTAATAAGAAAAGTAAAAATCAAGTGATTACGATTTTTTACGTCGTTTGTTTATTGGGTTGAATAATCCCAATTTCAAGTCAAAGATACCTTCATACCCAGATTTTTATCCTGTTTGGAATTCTGTGGCGTTAAGCAAAAAGGTCATAAGTCCACTTTTTACGATTTTACAGGAGAGCAAAATGAAATTAAAAACGCACAATGAAAAAGTCTTTCTCACAAATCAGACTTTAATAAAGTTGAAACTTTAAAGGTTGATTCCTAGTGAACTTTTTGATCGTATTTCGCTGGAAATGTTCAAATTGCTGAATTGTTTGTTACTTAGAAAATAAGAGACTTACACTCTTTGTTATGCCCTTTTGGAACAATTTATAACTCGGTCAGAATTGAAGATAAGCCCATTTTCAATTGACCAATCGATAGATCTCTTCGAGCCCTTATAAACCATATGCTTAATTACTTTTGGACTTACATCCATTTTGCTTAACGCCACAGAATTAAGATATTAATTTTACAGCGAGAAGGACAGGATGCCGGTCACTGGACGAGCGCAAAATTTCTAATTCTTTATTTCTAGCAAAAAAAAAACATTTTTGCTAATTTTCTGCTCATATTATGTCATTAAAAAGTAAAAAAATAAGAAAAAGTGCAAATGTGGAAATAAGCAAAAAAGAAAATTTGAAACAGATGAATCAATAAGCCACAAAAGACAGCAGAAACTGAACGTGTTATTTTATTACAAATTTATACTTTCTCTTCACAACCTTTCAAAAATTCCTTTATCTTCCCTGCTTGACATTCTTCTTTGAAAATTGCACATTCTTGTCTTTGGTTATCATGAAACGAAGGATTTTGGTTATCAGGAGACACATTTAGCAGGATAATACTACCTACGCATCCATGGTTAAATACGATAATTTATAAGGATTATTACTGCACCCAGACATTATTTTACACTTGCCTAGTGCTGTGCTGTTACAGGAATCCTCCGAAAAAGTATATCTCGTGACTTGTTGTAGGTCAAAGTAATACTACAATTTTTTTTAGCTAATGTCGTTATTGGGGTCAAATGATGCGGATGGGCGAGGATCGTCTCCCTCATTGTGCGTAATGTTGGACTCCTCTCGGCAAGAAAATACACGAACAACAAAGGGCAACACTCAGCGAAGGGCAACTCTCGGCGAAGGTCGAAGGATGCTGTGTTATCTAGATCGTTGCCCGAAAATCTTTAGTCTGCAGCCCTGCAGGTCACCGTGGAGAGGCAGTGTAGTCTCCTTGTGCGCCATCAGGCGTGGGAAGACCTAAGCCTACGTAAATTGATGTCTAAGCCTAAGTAACCTTGATGTTGTGCTAGTGCATTTGTTCTTAAAACGTTAGGCGTGGAGCGGACTGGTCAAATTCATGTGTTAAGAGCATGGACAAGGGGGGGGGGAGAAGGAGGGACAACCTCCCTCATATATAGTATTTGGTAATTTTGGTTAGTTTTCAGTTTTAGTTTTGGAGGGGGGGGTTGAAGTCTGCGTCTACTGAAACAAATATGACTACTATTTAATCGAAAATTCTATAGACACCCTCGGCCTCATCATATAGGAACAATTCATCAACAGAAAAAATTGCTCAATAATTAACTTTTTTAAATAGTTTGATTATTTATGATTCTTACAAAAATGATTGGTTCCATGGAGCTCTTATTTCCTAATGACATAGATAGACACACTTCCAACTCCTGAAAGTGGAGGATTGAGTAGATTTCCCTGGAGAGGGTCCTTAGCACTAGAAATATCATTTATAGCAGCGGTCACCAAACTTTAGAAGTTCATGGACCACGAAATGTATCATTTTTATTTGGTGGACCACTTATGTTGATTTGGAAAAGGAAGGTGCTGTAAATACATCCATACATGATAATTAGAAAAGTTTTAATATAATTAACAGGAAATAAAGATAATATATATATATATATATATATATATATATATATATATATATATATATATATATATATATATACATATATATATATATAACTGACGTTACGTTTTTAGTGTAATGATCTCTCTTGTATATTTGACATCATGATGTCAAGTTTGGTCAATGATATTACTGCAAGACGAAGAGCTGCATCTATTTCAAGCCAAGAGTGGTACCGAATCTTAATTAATGTTACATATGAAAATTTTTTGTGACACAAATATATAATTGAAATTTTAATCAAAGTTTTCATAGCTTTCTCCCTCAGTAATGTGCAGTCATTTTTTAGAGAGGCCCAAAAATAAGCTCTAGATAAAGAGGACTTCGAATTTAGGCTGTCCTCACAAGAAAGACAAGTCAGGCTTTCTGTTTCCTTTATGCTTAATTTGTCCTCTTCAATGTTATATACAAATCGATCTATTATCTACATATTTACATGTCTGGGATCTTCTTCCCTTGGGTAATACAAATCAAAATATTATATCAGTGACTGAAAGTGCTGTTGAATACTCATGGATACCCCTTGACAGTTGAGATCCTTCTCTCCCATATATTCATCAACATTTGTAGGTCTACATCTGCCAACCGTGTTTATCACAGTGATATTTTCTTTCAAAATGCATCTATCTTTCTTCATAATGTAAACAGGTCCTTAAGTTGTCCTTGCAAAAGTATGTTTAGTTGTTCATTTAACAAAGAAAAAATATCTGCCAGGCATGCCAGCCTGGCTACTCACTCATCATTGGACAAGAGTCCTTGAAATTTCTGATTATTTTGCCTCTTAAGAAAAAAAATCTTCGCAAAGACAAATAGTTGGCTCAGTATTCTGCCCTCAATCCTCAATCGTACCTTAGTATGATGAAAAGGGTGAGTATACTGAGAACCTATTTCTTTCAAACATCTGAGAGTTCAGAGCTTTATGTCTAATAACATCCACAATTTATATTGCACTGGATAATAATTCATTTATTTCTGGGAACATTTTTTTACCACAAGCTGCTCATGATGTATAATGCAATGGGTAGACAAAATGTTTGGGTGACTAACAACTCCTGAACAATGTCCAGTCATTTTACAGCACTGTCTGTACAAATGCCAATACATTTTTTCCACTCAATTTTGTGCTTCATGAAATAACTATCAAGTGCTCTAAAAATATTGAAGCTAGTAACTCTGATCTCCAAATCCAGTGAGCAATGAAGTTCTTCTTGGAATTATCTTTGAAAATCAACCCTTACAACACAAAAGACAACTGCTTTGTTACTGACGTCTATAGATTCGTCAAGTGAAATTGAAAAAAATTGTGCATTTCTTACCATTTTTATAACTTGATTTTTAATATCTTCAGCCATTTCTTCAATTCTGCGCCTAAAAGTGTTAGCAGAAATAGAAATTGACTTCAGTTTTTGGATAGCCTGTTTTCCAAAACCAGCTGCACAGGCTTGTAACATGCAAGGTTTGATTAAGTCTTCTCCTATCATATATGGAGTTTTATTCCGTACAATTTCGAGTGCTATCAAGTAGGAAGCCCTTACTACTACTACTACTAGGAACTCACCGCAGCGCCAAGCCGCCTGACGCCAACAAAGCCACGCACGCTTCTCCTCCATCCCAATCTATTCAAAGCCTCTCTTTTTACACACTCCCACGAAGTTGCCATTTCCTTTAAATCTTTCTTTATGACGTCCTCCCACCCCAGACGAGGACGACCTCCTTTCCGTTTAGCCCTAATAGAGACTTATCTTCAGCAACCGTATTTTTTAAAGCCCCTGTTTGCTTTTTCTCACCTTCATGCGCTCTTTGAAAATATTCAAGTTGTTTGTCAACTAAATCTGAGTGTTTTGATTGCAAGTAAATGTCAAGTTCTGACATTTTCAGGGCAGCATTAAATAAACTTGCATGATAAATAACACAATGAGCTCTTGGGTCCAGTTCACTACCAGGTTCTTGAATAAATCCAAATTTCAGGTAGTCTGAATCTTATTTTCTTGATACTTTGCGTATTTTTCTTTTCACCTCCTTTTTGGATGTTCTTTGTAAAGTTTTCTGACGAGGACTGTGGATGCTCTGTTAAGTCAAATTCACTGGTCAGCTCACGAATGTTACTATTTTCATCACTTGTTTTATCTTCACTGCTTGGAAAGGCAGTGTGATCTTCAAAATTATCTATCCCAAAGAAGTGCAAAATATTCACTTGGCTTTTCTATCTCATTATGGGTCCTTGCTTTTTCTCACTAAATAATTTTAGAAAAGTTCACTAATTAAATAAATTTCAAATGGATAGCTGTGCACTTAATATTTTTCAACTTTTAGAACACTTGCACACATAAGTATTAGTTTACTTTCAAGAAGCTTATGCTGAGGTGCAGAAAATCAGGAACGTATAGTCTCCATAGGAACAAAACTAAATTTATACTGGAGACAGAATAGCAAATTGAAACAGAATGAAACTTTTTTGTGGAAACAGAAATCCAACAGAAATATATCCTGTCGTAGATTATGCTGATTCAAGAATGTACAGCGGCAGAAATTGTTTAATGTGTCAACAAAACCCCCATGCCGATTCTTTTTTTTTAGCCTTTTTCAGGTGCTATAAAGCTATATAATAATAAACTTGACTTTCAAATTTTGAATCTATAAGTTTCCTCCTTTTATTTTATGTTAATGGAACATAAAAAAGGGGCATTGTTTGATAATGGTCCTTTTTCTTCACGGACCACCTAAATATTTTCATGGACCACAGGTTGGCGACCACTAATTTATAGCCCATTAGTTTCGAATATGTCCAGGTAGACCTATAGTACAATCTGAGAAGAGACTAGGACCCCTCCCCCCTCTTACGGTATACAGGCAAGGTCAATGGTATAAAAAACTGAAATAACATATATGTACCTACTAGAACAACAACATCGTAGGCGTTTCGAAGATCAGCCAATGTCACATCAGCACCAATAGCTACATTCCCAAGGAATGTCACTCTACTAGATTGTGCAGTTTGACCAAAAGCATGAATTACGTTTTTCACGTCTGGATGGTCTGGTGCAACACCATATCTAACTAGCCCAAAAGGTGCAGGTAGTCTCTCATAAATGTCAACAGTCGCCTTCGGGTGGTTCTAGAAATAAAAGATTAAGAATACCTAGTTTTGCTGATAAGTTGAAAACTAAATCTTGTCCTGTCCAAGAATTTTTAATTTTCCAGTAGAATTTAATTCTATTATTCAAATTATTTTTTTTTTCTCAATTCTGCTTGAAAACTTCCCCCTGTGTCCCAACACTTTTCACTTTTAATTTTTCTGTAATTATTGCATGTTTTACTTCATATCACTTAATGCAATTCAAAAAACAGAGGCTTAAAGATTAAAATCGAAATCCAGAAGGGGCATGGGTAATATATTCGCACACAGGATAGGGAGGGGGTTTCCTGGCTAACATTATTCCAACATAACCCTCCCAGAAAAAAAAACTGAACTTAACAGAACACTTCAATGTATCAGACTCGCCCCAACCTTCCATCGTATGTAAATACACTTCTGGTTTCACCCCCGCATACACTTTCTGGTATATATATATATATATATATATATATATATATATATATATATATATATATATATATATATATATATATATATATATATATATATATATATATATATATATATATATATATATACAACAACTACCCTGGAAAAATAAGAGTTCTTCCTTAAAGTTGTAATCTATATAGATCGTTTTGAGGCCAGACATATCAGTATGCCAGTTTTTAGATAAAATATGTGGCTTACTTATATTGGTACAGAATTCAGTAACGAAAAGACGGGTTCCATTGCACATCTCTCCTGAAATATCAAAGTTATGAATAAGCAAAACTATTGTATTTTTCTTTACTTTTAAGTCATGGGGAGGCAAATTAGCAGTCTCAACTGAATTGAGCTGTTCTGTAGTGAATTCAACTTCTCCTTCCTGTTTATTCTTCACAGAATCTTAACTTTCACAAAATTTGTATTCTGATAGAAGGTGATCGACAATTTTCGCATTTATTTTACTAGATTCTTTGTTGAGCGAAGATAAAATAATTCATTCCTTCATTACCTCAAAATTTTGATTTCCCAGGCAATACCCAAATACTTACTCAATTAAATTACCATTGGAAATCATATCTTCAGGTAGTTTGAATTCATTGAAGTCATTTTTGCGAACATGTCCATTTCCCAGGTCTAGGATGGCTTTGTTCTTCACTTTCGTTTTTGACTTGTTGTCTTGTTGCCACTTATATTCTAACCTTATATTTCTTTGTTCTTCATTTTTGTTTTTTACTCGTTGCAATTCTCACTGTCAATTTTTATAACAACAAATTTCTTTGTTCTTTATTTCTTTTGATATTCCTTCAGACATTTTTTAATGCCCTTTGTCTTAGCTCCTTGAATTGGTACTGTTACATTTTATGGTCTAGGTAGCTCATTTTCAGCCATTGTGAATTTACATTTTTTGATCTTGTCAAGTTTAATGGTTCCGATGATTGAAAAAAAATCTCTTCTTATTCAAAGAAATTATCCTTTTTAATAAGTGTAAATTTACATTTTGGGTTGTCCTAAAGGCATTTTCTATTGTTTTGCAAAATTAGCAATAACAAAAAGTAGGGATTTATTTATTTTTTTAATTAATGTGGCGGACAAATGAACTGTTTGAATATTTTAGGGGTTTTGGGGATTTTTTTTTTACCACTGCTATTTAAAATGAGTTTTATTTTTAGTCTCCAGACAAAATACTTTCGTTTTCGATTCATTGTGATTCTTACAGTCCCATGTCTGGTCTTGTCAAATTTGATGGTTCAGGTCATCGGAAAAAAATTTCTTCTTGTTCAAATGAGTTATGTTTTTTAATAATTAGAAATTTGTGTTTTCTACTACTAATACTTACAGCTCACCTCAGCACCAAGCCGCCTGAGGCCAACACAGCTATGCACTCTCCTCCTCTATCCTAATATATTCAAAGCCTCCCTCCTTACACCCTTCCAGGAAGTTCCCATTTCCCTTAAATATTTCTTTATAACTTTTAAAACCATGTGATAAATACTTTTGTTGGTGGTGCAAAAATTAGAAAAATAAATAATTAGTTTAAATTCAACAATTGTTTTACCATTATTTACCTTTGAAGCTAATTGAAACCTAAGACTTACTTTCAGTATATACTGTGTAGTGTAAAATCCAGCTGGACCACTCCCAACAACACAGACCTTGTGTGATTGATTATTATTATACCTCCGAGTTTCCACTATGGTTCTAGTAGCAGTTTTGTGATGACTAGAACAGTGATCAGCCAGTAATTTTCTCAGTAGTCTCATCATCAAAAATATTTAATTCAGAATGTCAATATTACCTAGAAACATAAAAATATTTAATTGAAAAAAAAGTATTTAGCTAAAAGATTTCTTATCAAATTCCAAACAGCAAAAAATCTTGACTGAAATCTCTTTAGAATTGCAATTGTTGGTTAGTGTTTCTTTAAGAATTCACAATTGTTAATGCATTGAAACAATTTAAGAACCTATTTATTGAATATACAATAAACATCCCTACACACAGGGAAATTGGGTCAATATGGGAGAACTTCCTACACTTCAAGATTGGTCCAAGACAACCCTTCAGAAATAAATAATAGCCAGCAAACTCACTTTCTGCATTTTCTGCCTGATTTCACTAGGAATAATTCTCTGATACCCCGTCCCTGAGGTTTGAACCTTTGTATACCTGTGATAGCATTAAAACATACAATATTCAGACATTCCAGGATTTATTGTATTTATTGCTGCATGGGAGTATAACTCTAAGGAGGAAGGGGGCATCGGAGGATATTTCTAGAGAGTTCAAAAAAGTGTTTCAGAACTTTTCAAGCCCATACAGCTGTCAGCTCATTGAACTTCCCTAATTGCCCCCAGCTCCTTATATTCATGTAAGATTGTGTAAGTAAAAACATGCACCTCCTTTTTTTCATGGTCCTAAGTAAGTGCTGAGTTTGGTAAATTACCAAAGGAAGGCCAAGTTTGGTAAATTACCCATGGCATTAAAGAATATTGCATGTTGTTTATTTATTTAAGAAATATTTACTCTATATATTTAATCATACATACACACTCCCAATATTATAGGGTAAAGGATTGAACGATTCTGAAACCACAAATGAGCATAGTCCTACTCAAGTAAAGGTCCCAAATTTCCTAGGAATTAACTTCAATAATCTTGAAAGAGAAGGATTGCCTCAATCTTATCTATAAAGGTATGCATCTACCCAGTCTAATTTTCTTTTCAAAAGGAAGGCTAAATTTGGTCATTTGGGCTCATCGGAAACGAAACCTAAAAATAAAGATTCTTAACCTCCTTATACTTATGTTTTCATAGATACTGTTATAAAAATAGTAAATATACAGTAGCAAGAAATATACTCAAATTAAACTTGAACCGCCAACTGTTTTCCAAAACAGTATTTAGGAAAAGAGGAATGGCGTATTCTTAAGCGGCGTTCACAAGCGTGTCTAGCTGGAATCCCATGCCTAGACACGTGTGTAGCCAGAATTCAATGTCTAGGCAACGACCGTTCACAAGTAAAATTCAGTGCTTAGCTAAAACTACAAATTTAGTTTCAAATTGTCATTTTAACCAATCAAGAGAGCTTATTCGGGCAAAACTTTCAAAATTGAACAATTGCCTTAGTATGCTTCACTATTGTGCCTGGTGTTGCATATTTGCCTAAAATGAAAAAAAACAATTAATGAGAAAACAAAAATTAAATTTCAGTTAAAAATGTAAACAAAAATGATGAAAATAGTGGAACTTGACACATTCTGATTGGCTGTAATCGAAAATCCTAGACATTGAGTTCTAGAGTCTAGATCTCAATGTCTAGCCAAGCGCCTTATCTAGTGTGTCTAGCTAAGCGCCGAATTTTACTTGTGAATGGTTGTTGCCTAGACATTGAATTCTGACTAGACACGTGTCAAGACATGGGATTCTAGCTAGACACGCTTGTGAACGCCGCTTTATCAGCATACATCTTGACCTTAGCTTTACAGTGATTTTTCCACAAGAGGTCTAGGAAGATTTTTTTTTTTGTAAAATAATGAGTTTTTACCTAAAATTTCTGAGCTTACTTAGTTCCTCTCACACAGGCTTTCGTATATGGCGACAAATGTGCCTCTCCATGATGACCACTGAACAGTTTTTGGGCGACAAGCCTTCCAAAGATACTCCTGCCAGTGTAGCATCCTTCTATAGGCACAAGCCAAGCATTGTTATCTACCATCCCCACCTTCTATTGCCAGGGAGGGAGGTCAGTACTAAGCATTCATAGGAAAGCTTGCAATTAGCCATACGGACCATGTGCCCCAATAGTGCCATCTAATACTTAGAATCTTCTAGACTATCAGCAGTGGCTTTGATCTTTCACATATGGAGGTTTCTGTAATTCTTTGATCTTTCATGTATGGTGTATTGGGTTTCGGTTTTGTTGGGTCTACCCTGAGCTCCAAAAAACACAAACAACTTTAACAAAAATGCTAGGGTGCCCTTATCTCTCCCTATCTAGAAAATGACTTACCTACAGAATGACCTTAATTTAATAGTGGCTGCAATCCCTAAAGACTGCCTGAAGAAGAGTCACCAAAATTCCAAAGGACCTAAGAATCCTATCCTACAAAGTTGGCTTAAAAAGGGTCAAATTGCCAATACTCTAATGCCAGAAATATTAAGATGATGTGATTCAGGCTTGGAAAATCTTGAACTTTCTACACCCTCCCCCTCTGTTACTACTCTGGGTCAAGGTCGCTCAGAGGAGTTTCAACAGCAAACCAGCTCTACAGGGGTTGTCATAATTTCTTCTCAATTCAATTGATGTCAGCAAGGAATCGCCTACCAAAAGAAAATTTGTTTCTACAGGCAAATTTAAGGAGATGAAGAAAGGGATTAAAAAAGACTGGTCAAAAAGCCATTTCATCTTTTAATCCCAGTGACTCCTGTAAGGAGTCACTGACATAGCAAACATTTTGTGCTAATAGTCCTACTCCTTCATAAGTTACAATGACTTGGAAAAAAAAACCGAATAGGCTTAAAAGCCTCCCCTTTCTATCTAACACTGTTAAGGAGGCTATCAAGAAGAATAGTGAGCATAGAGAAAGCACACAAAATATAAATGCAGCAGCCACCACAATCAATAAGCTGATTGCCAGAAAAACCTGCACAATATATCAAGAAAGGTAATGCAAGACAAACCCTAACCTAAAATTTCAGCATTATCAATCAATCAATAATCTTTCCCATTGATGTGATCCCTAAGCAAAGGAAGCTTGGTGGTTGAATTGTTAAAAGCCAAAAGAAAACTAAAGACTGCATAAATACATACTTTAGCGTCTACTTTGGGTGCTAGACTTCCCATGATGGTTCCTGCAACTCCCTATAATTGCATGTACATGTCCAAGGTCTCAATGCTCTTGATGATGCAATCAAATAATTAACAATTCAGAGCCCAATACAACTGACGGGACTGAAAATAGTCATCCTTCAATCCCAAAATCACCCTTCGATCCCATCCTTCAAACCCTACATATCTCCTATTGTATTTTACAAATTGTCAACATGTATCAGGCCAAACAATCCATGCCTGAAAACTGTAGAAAAGCCATAGTTATCAAACAGTTCGTGGTAACGAACTGTAAGTAAGGAGCGACCCGGCTCAATGGTAACCGAAACTCTAGAAAACGGGTTATTGATACCAATAGATATATCAAAAGAATCAGATTTCAATGCTGATTTCAAATATATAACTTTCATCAAGTTTAGAGCTACCCATCAAAATTTACGCGCCTGAGAAAATTTGGCTGATCTTCAAAAAAAGGGGGATAGACCCCCTAAAAGCTATAGAACCTTAATGAAAATCACACCATCATATTAAGCGTATAAGAGAACCCTACTGTAGAGGTTTCAAGCTCCTATCTACAAAAATGTGGAATTTTGCATTTTTTGCCACAATAAAGGTCACGGATGGGTTTTTATTTTTTTGTTTTTTCTTTTTTTTTTTTTTTTTTTTTGTTTTTTTTTTACCAGGGGCGATCGTCTCGACCCGGTGGTCCTATAATATCGTGGGAGGGCTCATTGGAACGGAAATTAAAAGTTCTAATGCCCTTTTTAAGTGACCAAAAACAATGGAGGGCAACTAGGCCCCCTCCCACGCTTATTTTCTTCTCAAAGTCGCCTGATCAAAATTTTGAGAGAGCCATTTGGATCAACATGGTCGATAATGTGGTAAATATGTCTTTTAGGGTGACAATCCCCCAAAGCTCCCAGAAGGAGGGCTAAAAGTTATGAGCTTAACCAAATTTTAACATATAGTATTGGTTATTGGGAAGCATACAGAAGTTTCCAGGAGGTTTTTTTTTCTGGTAGTGGGAGGGAAGGGTGAGTCGGTGGTTATGTTGGAGGATCTGTTCATGAAGGAAGTTTTCATGGGGGAAGGGAAATTGCCATGAAGGGGGCGCCGGACTTGCCAGCATTATTTATTGGTTATTGGGAAGTATACAACCATTTTCAGGAAGGATTTTTTCTGGAGGGGGGGGGCTAGAGGAGGGAGTTACTCTGGAGAATATTTCCGTGGAGGATGTTTCTTTGGGGTAAGGGACATTTCTCTGAAGGGGGCGCCGGATTTCCAAGCATTATTTAAGAAACGATCAGAAATTAAATAAAAAAAACAAGTTTTTTCAACTGAAATGTAAGAAGGAATATTAGAACTTAAAACGAACAGAAATTATAACGTATGTGAGGGGGTTCTCCCCCAAGTAAGTACCTCGCTCTTTACGCTTAAGTTTTTTTTTAGTGCTTTCAAAAGAGCTATCTATTCTAATTAAACGGCCTTTGTGATTCAGGGTTTTGTTAATAAAAATTTTTTTTAAATTTTAACTTAATGAGGGTTTTATTTACTAAGAGTAGAACCCCTTCATATAAGTAATAACATAAACGTAATAAAAAAAAACAATAAAAAAACAAGCGATACGGCTCAATAGTAATCGAAACTTTTAAAAACGAAATTTTGATGTCAATAAATGTATCAAAAGAATGTGTTTAAAATGCTGATCCTAAATATATAAATTTTATTAAGTTTAGTATTACTCATCAAAGGCTACGAGCCTGAGCAAATTTACTCGATTTTTTAAAGAGGGGGGAAACAACCCCTACAAGTGAAAGAATTTTAATGAAAATCACACCGTCAGATTCAGCTTATCAGAAAACACTATTACATAGGTTTCAAGCTCATATCTGCAAAAATATGCAATTTTCTATTTTTTGCCAGAAGAAAAATATACGAAAGTATAAGTTAGTTACGTAAGTTAATTTGTAAAGACATCCATTTAGTAAAAGAAAAGTAAAATTTTTATGCAAATAAAAGCTGCATTAACTAAAAAACGATCAGAAATTAAATAAAAAAAACAAGTTTTTTAAACTGAAAGTAAGGAGCGACATTAAAACTTAAAACGAACAGAAATTATTTCGTATATGAAAGGGGCTGTCCCCTCCTCAACGCCTCGCTCTTTATGCTAAAGTTTGACTCTGTCTCACAAATTTATTTTTTAAAACTATAAAAAACTTTAGCGTAAAGAGCGAGGCGTTGAGGAGGGGACAGCCCCTTTCATATACGGAATAATTTCTGTTCGTTTTAAGTTTTAATGTCGCTCCTTACTTTCAGTTTAAAAAACTTGTTTGTTTTTTTATACTTATCAGAGGCAAAGCTATAGCGTTGCCTTTAGTAAAGGCCATACAGCTCCAATGTTTTATTTTTTTTTCGCAGAGGCACTTCATATGGAACGAGTCGTCGAATAAACTTCAAAGGGGGCTCATTCGATAGGAAATCGAGAGTTCTAGTGCCCTTTTTATGAGTCCAAAGTGGTCGGAGATCAACTACCCGAAAGAAATAGCAAATAAAAGTAAAACCACTATATAGCATACATTATTAATGTCAATTATCAAATAAACATAATTTGCACTTTACTGAAAAATACAAGTGTTTTACTTTTATAACTTTAATAAATCAAACATTATTAACATTTTGATTACTAAATACCAGTATATGTAAATTAAACTGACAATGCACATTCATTTGTATTTTTTTCAATAAAGCGCAAATTATGTTCTGGCCTTGGGAAGGCATAGGGGTTTTGAGCCCAACTTATGTTAATTTCTGCTCAATTTGAGATTGACTTGGCTATTTATTGTAATTTCTGTTCGTTTTGGGTTTCATTTATTTATCGATGCTGATTTGTGGTAGTTTCACACTTTGTAGATTATTTGATTTTATTTTTGTTTATTTTTTGTTTAATGAAGTTCTTCACTTTTCTTTGAAAAACTTATTTTGTGGAAAAAGTTTTTTTAATTAATTTCTCTTCGTTTTATATTGACATTTCAGGAAAAAAGAAAATAATACTTTAAATCTTTTCGTTTTTTAAGAATTTATAGTTTGGCCTGCTATTTGTATGCTGGAGAAAATTTTTCAGCAATTATTAACGAGTTTCACCCTCTGAAAATCCTGGACTCAAATAGTAGTGGTTAATTTAGTTTTATACCTCCTCTAGTTGACCTAAAATGGTAAACTTGATACCATTCGCAAAAAAACCTGTTTACTTTCTTTGATAGCTTGGATACACTTACGCTATTTTGATTTGGTTAAATTTTAAGAGCAGAAGTAGCCCCGAAAGTTTGAATATAACATCCTCAGTCCTTCTTGGGATACTGCTGAGATGCCTTACTGGCTATTAGCATTAACACAGTGCATTTTGATTTAATCTTAAGGAAACATTTAGTTTTTAAACATAAAGGCAAATGGGAGGGTGGGGGTGGGATTAGTTTTCCTTCCATAAATTTCGACTATTAAAAAGGACATCAACCCTTTCTATTTTCAATCGAATGAGCCCTTTTCGAAGTTCCTACGACAACTCCTTCGATAGGAAGTGCCCTGGTCTAAACAACAGCAACAACAACAAAAAATAATAAATTACACCCACATCGATCTTTACTATAAAAATGTCAAGCCTTCAAATATCTTTCGACTGTTAAAAAGGACACAAAGCCTTCAGTTTCCAATCGAATGAACCTTGTTTGAGTTTCTACGGAAACGTTTTTTTTCAACACCTTATATGCCCCCAGGGCATAAATTACAACCCTTACCCTAAGGGCTGTGATGGTGGTTGTCATCCTTTAAGACCTATTTTCCAGAACTCTCAACTATGTTAAACAAAATGGCTATCTCAAAACTTTGATTGGATGTGTCTGGGAAAATAGTGGGCGTGAAAGAGGCGTTAGTCGCTCTCCAATTACTTTCAACTATTAAAAAAGGCACTAGTCCTTTCAATTTCAAATCAAATGAGCCCTTTTGAAGTTTCTACAACAAAGCTATCTATAAAGATCTTATATACCCCCAGGGCATAGCCTAACGTAAAACCCTTGCCCTGAGGGCTGGGGAGGGGTTTTCATCCTCAATTCAATCAATTCAATTCAATTCAATTTATTCGAATAAAAACATAACACAAACATTAATAACAATAAATATCATATAATATAAATTTTTAAGGACTAATAGAAAAAAAAAATAAAGTGAAACCTAAATAGAAAAAAAAAATATAGAAGAATAAAAAATGGCTAATTAGAGCAAATTTGTTAAAAATGAAAATATTAAATTATACTATAAAGTTTTGTTAAATTTTTATACAACTTGCAGAAACTTGTGGCTAGTTCAACACTGGAGGGAATTTTGTTCCATTGAATAATAGATTTGTAAATGGGAGATTGCTGGGCAGCACTAGAAACGCATTTAGGAATTTTAAAGGCTCTACTGGATGAACGGAGACAGTGGGCTTCCGAATTATTGATATTATAATAGGTTAGTAGTTGAGGTGGAAGATTATTGTGGAAAGCAGAGTAAGCAAGCGGTAAGTTTAGTTTTTGTATAATTCGATCAAGTGGACCTATTCCAAAATCTAAATATAAATCACGGGTTGGATATAGACGGAGAAGCCCAAAAACTGATTTAATGGTACAGTTTTGGGCAAATTTGAGTTTTTTAGTGAAGGACCGTTTTGTATTTCCCCAAACTGATCCGCAATAAGAAAGGTAAGGAAAAATAAAGGAATAATAGAGGGTCACTAGGATGTCAGGAGGAAGAAAATAATTCACACGGTTAATCATAGCTACTTGTCTCAAAATTATTGCTGTTATGTAAGAAATATGATTAGAGAATGACAAGCATGAGTCAATAAATACACCAAGAAACTTGGCAACCTCCACTTGTGGGATGATGTCGGAGGAGTACCTGAGACCAAGAGCAGGTTGAATAACGTCTTTGTTGTAGGGGGTTCTGAATAACACTATTTGACTTTTTTTGTTATTAATGGTCATGTTATTCGTAAGGCACCACGCCTGGACTCTGTTCAGAAGGACTTGGGCAGAGGTTACTGCCAATGGTAGATTGGTGCCAGTGATGAAGAAGTTGCTGTCATCAGCAAATAATACAGGATACACTGAAGGGCCCAGGTCTATAACAAGATCATTGATATACAGGAGAAATAAAATAGGGCCTAGAACGGAGCCTTGCGGGACACCCCTCCGAACAGGTAAGGGCTGAGAGGATACTCCACCTAAGCTCACACTCTGTACCCTTCCAGATATATAAGAATCAAACCAAGAGAGGGGAACACCACGAACACCGTAGCCATTTAATTTACTTATTAAAATACTATGATCGACCGTGTCAGAGGCCTTAGAACAATCCAAAAATAAGCCCAATACAGTTTTTTTAAGGTCAAGTTGTGAGTGTATGAACTGTGTGGCGTCAATTAGAGAATGATAAGTTGAAAATTTCGGCCTTAAGCCATATTGGTGAGGAGAAATCAAGGATACGGAATGCTAACTGTCAAACAGAAAGGGAGACAGACGTCTGAAGATGATTCTCTCGAGCACTTTGGATATAACAGGAAGAATTGAGATTGGACGATAATTACCTATCTCAGTTGGATCGCCCTTTTTAAGAACTGGAATAACAATGGCTGACTTTAGTAAATCAGGGAAAACTCCGTTGGTTAGAGATAGGTTGGCAATATGCTTGATGGGCTCGTAAACAAAAGGAGATATGGTCTTCAGGAGCTTATTACTTAATCCAAGACAGTCAGGAGTAAAACTATTAGGGAGAGAACCGATGATTAGAAGTACCTCATTGCTATCAGTTGGGCAGAAAAACATGGATCTAAAATTGAAGCAAGGGAATACAGCCTGTGAGGAGGAGCGGGAGTCAGTATGAGGAACATTCAAAAAATAATTATTCAATGCATCAGGTGCATGTAAAGGGTCAATTAATCTACCATTTGTGTCTTTAAGGCGAATAGGTATAGACTTTGATTTTCTATTTTTTGAAAGTATATCATTAATGGTGGACCATATCTTTTTCAGATTTCCTTTGCAATTGAGAATTTTTGTATAATAATAATTTTTCTTCGCCTCACGGATGAGTTTAGTGTATAAGTTTTTATAATGTTTATAATTAGATAGGTCAATATCACTACTGGTCTTACAGGCTAACTTATATAATTTGTTTTTACGATATGAGGAGACAATGAGGCTATGTGACATCCAGGGGCATATTGGGATATTTTTCCGGTTAGGTTTACGAATAGGAAAAGTTGAATGGATAATTTCACTTAGCCTTTGCGCAAAACCATTTGTGAAAGAATTTACCTCTTGACAATTTAAGACATCGGACCAGTCAGTGGTTCTTAGGCAATCGATGAAATGGTTTATATTTGCAGAACTGTAGTTTCGAGTAGGTGTTGGGATATTAATTCTATACCGTAGAGGTAGTGGTTGCGAAGGTAGAGACAAGTAAATAGGAAAATGGTCTGACAGATCCGAAAATACTATATTTGAGGACAGGTAATTTCCCAGGTAAATGGATAAAAAAATGTTGTCAATTAATTTTGAAGTTGATCTCACAGGATCGACTCTACTGGGCAAAAAAATTGTGGGTAGAAGACAACTCGCGGTTACTGATTCAAAAAAAGTGTCAGATTCAATATTTTTACCAACATTGAGTAGATTGCAATTAAAGTCCCCAAGAACTATTGCCTTTTTATGGGGTAGGTTAATAAAATTAGAAAAATTATAAAACAGATTACAAAAACATTAGGTCGGTAATGGAGGAGGTTTATAAAATAAGGAGAGTATATAGGAATTTTGGCCGATAACTATGTTAACAATTATTGAATAAATACATCTGAGATTTAGTTGTGTAGAGAAAATAGATTCGCACTCTGATAGCCTGGTAAAATTTACATTTGAACGGATGTAAAGTGAGATACCACCAGAACAGTTAGTCAATCTCCTGGGCATATGGATTATTTGGTAACCAGGGAGTAAAAAATCACTAGTGTCATCATTATCGGAAAGCCATGTCTCTGTTAATCCTATTACATCGAAAGGGCAGACACCATTAATTGAAATTAAATCTTTAAACTTGAGCCACTAATCCCGGATGCTTCTGATGTTGAAACAAAGAACATTAAGGGAATTATTATTTACTAGTTTTGGCTTCACATTAGTAGCAAAATCGAAAATATCAAGGTATTTACACCTAGCATTTGTTAAGGTACCAGGGGGGCTGCTTATAGGGTTGGCATGCTGATTATCATCTATATCGGGATAATTAAAACAATGTTATTGGAAAGGGATAAATTAGTTAAAAACGAAAAGTCACACATTAAATAGTCGTCATGCGTTCTGATTGTGACTCAATCAGCCTATGTTGGCTTAAAACACTCTCAATTTGAATTTCTGCTTCGGAAACTATGGTCTCGTCAAAGTGAGTTTTTGCCAAATTCTTCAGAATAATGCATTTCAACTGATTGGGTAACTCTAATTGGGAGATGAGCATAGAGGTAAATGTAAAGCTGGCTAATTTAAAGTACACGTTTGATTCATCTTCCAAAGCATTTGGAGAAACTGTGTGAAATCTGTGGGGAGTAATTCCAGGTAGCTTTGTCGGTCTTGATGTCTTTCCTTGCGTAGGATTTTCCGAAGGGGGGTTCTTCAGGTTTTTTTGGGGGGCACTTGCTATCTAGGGGAACCATGCATTAGTTTTGTCTCGGATGAGATTATTCTGAAAACTTTCAACACTAGGGGAAGCATTGGGAACTTTTGGTGTCCTGGGGTCTGTTGGGGGCCTGGGGCCGGTGGGTGGTTCAGGGGCTGTTGGTGGCCTGAGGCCTGTTGGGGGACGGGGGACTCTTGGTGTCCTTGGGACTTGCATTGCTACAAAAGGGATTGGAAGTTGTTGCTCTTTTGCTATTCTTAGTATCCCTGCCCTTTGTTTATATTTGGGACAGCTTCCTTTATCTAGGGACTGGTGTTTGCCCTTACAATTAGTACATATTGGGTCAAATTAACAGTTTGACTCATTATGGTCCTTGCCAAGGCAAATCTTACAAATGTTGGAATCCTCTCTACAGTATTTATCTGAGTGACCAAGCTTTAGACATTTAGTACACTGCAATGACTTTTCTTTGTAAGGCTTGAAAGATTTTTGTTGGCCAAAGAGGAACACTTTGTCAATATTAAATTGTCCTTGAAGCTCAAACAACACAGTTTTAAAGTTTGAGGTTTCAGTTGTTTCGCGACCAAGGGTATGGACCACTAGAGACCAGAATGCATTCACCTTTTCCATTCATCAATGCTTCCATCAGGTCCGAGTTTAGAAATGATTTAGGGATATTGTAGAGCACTATCTTTGTTTTTATTGGGCTTGGGGACCACAGGTGGGCTGTGACAACAACATTTTCAACACTTTTTACCTCCATTACCTTTGTCACTGATGTGGGATCGTTCAAAAAGATATCTAGGGATCCTGATCTGTTTATATTCATATTAAAGTTGCAACGAATGGTCTTGAAGAGGGAAACTCGCAACTTTGGTAGATCATGGTTGGTAAACAAGCAATTATCAGATTGAGGAACTAGTTGAATAATTACCGGGGAATCGGCTGGATTTCTTGAAGAGTTGTTCGTGGTATCGGTTAGATGTATTATTGCTGAATCTGGTGGACTTTTTGTTCTCTGTCTTCTACGCTTAGCCGAGTTTACTATCTTAAAGCTTTCTTCATCTTTTTCAGTATCAGTTGTTGAGGGGGATGGACATTGGGTGGTATCCATGTTTAGGGTATGAATACTCTTCAGAGAGGTCGCTGGTACATTCGCAGCTTTAGGGGGGTTCTAGCAAGGGCTTTTGAAGATGGTTGAAATGGTGACTTACTCATATCTCTATCAGGAGGTTGTTTTGGAGGCTCCTTTTTTCCAAACATTTGAGATATTCAAACTTACAAATTCGAACACTAATTAGAAATTGTTTCACAATAAATTCAAAATAATCAACAATAACGAGAAAAGTACCAGTAATCTTGTTTAGTGTTTACTAATCACTTGCCAAAAATTTAAATATTCACTATTTTAACAAAGTTAAATAGATTAATGGGTCACCTTAAGTCAAAGTATCCACAAGTCTTATCCAAGAGAGGAATTATTCACGTTTTGTTCACAGGTTAGGTTGTAAAATTGCTGGTATCCAGATTATAAATAATTCACAAGAGAAGTCTTATCAAAAACATGAATTAATCACGTTTTTGTACACAGGTTAGGTTGCGAAATTACAGGAATCACAGGAGAAGTGTCTCCTCTGAACTCTCAATCAAGACTCTAAAGATCTCCAAAGATCTAATTTCCAGAACTTTCTGTAACGTTGAACAAAATGGCTATCTGAAAATTTTGATTGGATGTGTTTGGGGAAATTGTGGACGTAAGAGGGGGTTAGTTACCCTCCAATCATTTTCAACTATTAAATAGGGCACTAGACCTCAATTAAATGAGCCCCTTTTGTAGTTTTTACGACAACTCTATCTATAAAAAACCTTATATGCCCACAGGAGATAAGTAACAAACTTTGCCCCGGGGACTCTGGAGGTTTTTCATTCTTAGATACATAATTTCCAGAACTTTCAATTATGTTGAACAAAATGGCTATCTCTAAACTTTGATTGAATGTGTTTGGGGAAATGGAGGGCGTGAGATGGGGGTCAATTACTCTCCACTCACTTTCAGCTATTAGAAAGGGAATTTCAATTTCCAATCAAATGAGCCCTTTTTGAAATTTCTACAACAACTTTCTATAAACACCTTATATGCCCCCAGGGCATAAATTACAACCCTTACCCTAAGGGCTGTGATGGTGGTTGTCATCCTTTAAGACCTATTTTCCAGAACTCTCAACTATGTTAAACAAAATGGCTATCTCAAAACTTTGATTGGATGTGTATGGGGAAATGGTGGGCGTGAGAGGGGTGTTAGTCGCTCTCCAATTACTTTCAACTATTAAAAAAGGCACTAGTCCTTTCAATTTCAAATCAAATGAGCCCTTTTGAAGTTTCTACGATAAAGCTTTCAATAAAAACCTTAAATACCCCCAGGGCATAACTTACAACCCTTGCCCTGAGGACTGGGGAGGGGGTTGTCATCCTCAAAGACCTAATTTCCAGAACATTCTGTAACGTTGAACAAAATGACTATCTGAAAATTTTGATTGGATGTGTTTGGGCGAATGGTGGGCGTAAGAGGGGGTTAGTTACCCTCCAATCAATTTCAACTGTTAAAAAGGGCAATAGCCCTCAATTAAATGAGCCCCTTTTGAAGTTTTTACGACAACTCTATCTATAAAAAACCTTATATGCCCCCAGGGCATAGGTTACAACCTTTGCCTTGGGGGCTCTGGGGGGTATATCATTTTTAGATACAAAATTTCTAAAACTTTTAACTTCGTTGAACAAAATGACTACCTATAAATTTTGGTTGAATGTGTTTGGGGAAATGGAGGGCGTGAGATGGGGGTCAATTACTCTCCACTCACTTTCAGCTATTAGAAAGGGCAATTTCAATTTCCAATCAAATGAGCCCTTTTTGAAATTTCTACAACAACTTTCTATACAAACCTTATATGTCCCCAGGGCATAGCTTACAACCCTTTCACTGGGGGCTCTGATGGGGTTATCATCCTAAAAGACCTAATTTCTAGAACTTTCTACTACGTTGAACACAATGGATCTCTAAATATTGATTGGATGTGTTTGGGGAAATGGTGGGCGTGAGGGGTAAGTTAGTTGCCCTTCAATCACTTTCGACTATTAAAAGGGCACTAGCCCTTTCAATTTCCAATTGAATGAGCCATTTTTAAAGTTTATAAAACATCGCTTTCTATAAAAATCTTATATTTGCCCCAAGGGGATAACTTACAACCCTTGCCCTGACGGCTGTGGAAGGGGGTGTTATCCTCTAAGACATAATTTCCAGAAGCTTCAACTATGTTGAACAAAATGGCTATCTTAAAATTTTGATTGGATGTGTTTGGGAAAAGGTGGCCGTGAGGGGGTGGGGGGTTAGTTGCCCTCCAATCACTTTGGACTATTAAAAAGGGCACTAGCCCTTTGAATTTCCAATCGAATGAGGCTGTTTTCAAGTTTCTACAACAACTCTTTCTATAAAAACCTTATATCTCCCAGGGCATAACTTACATCCTTTGCCCTGAGGGCTGTGGGGGAGTATCCTCCTCAAAAACATAATTTCTATCTGGAAATCAACTATGCTGAACAAAATGGGTATCTCAAAATTTTGATTGGATGTGTTTCGAGAAATGGTGGGCGTGAAAGGGGTGTTAGTTGCCTTCCATTCGACTTTCGACTATTAAAATGGGCGAAAGCCACTCCGATTTCCAATTGAATGAGCCCTTTTCGAAGTTTCTACGACAACTTCTTCGATACGAAGTGCCCTGGTCAAAATGAAAAAAATGATAAATAATACATTGTGCCAACATCGTTCTTATATGCCCTCAGGGCATAACTGAAAACCCTTGCCCTGAGGGTTGTGGGGGATTGACCTCCTGAAAAATATATTTTCAATCAGAAAATCAACTACGCTGAACAAAATGGCTATCTCAAAATTTTGATTGGATGTGTTTCGGGAATGGTGGGCATGGAAGGGTTGTTAGTTGCCTTCCAATCACTTTCGACTATTAAAAAGGGCACAAGCTACTCCAATTTCCAATTGAATGAGCCCTTTTTGATGTTTCTATAACAAATTCTTTGATACAAAGTGCCCTGGTCTAAAGGAAAAAAAATAATAAATAATACATTGTGCCAACACTATTTTTATATGCCCCCCGGGCATAAGTTAAAACCCTTGCCTTGAGGGTTGTGGGGGAGTTACGTCCTCAAAAATATATTTTCTATCTGGAAATCAACTACGGGGGGGGGTGGTGCTAGTTGCCCTCCAATCGCTTTCGACTATTAAAAAGGGCACTAGCCACTCCAATTTCCAATCGAATGAGCCCTTTTCGAAGTTTCTACGAAAACTCCTTAGATACGAAGTCGCCTGGTCTAAGACCTTACCCTAGACCTTAGCTCCTCCTGTACCTCCAGAGGCACACAGGGCGTCCGTTAACAGCCTCCAATCATCCCGCAAATGAGCTGCGGCGTAAATGTCCTCCCACTCTGGGATTAAGGATGCGTGAAGGGCTCTCCTGTCCCGCTCATATGTCCTGTGAAGCGTGTTCTTGGGCCTTCCTCACCGACGCGTGCCGTCTGGTTGCCACTGGAGGATCATATTCGGTAGTCTCGATCTTGGCATACGGATAACATGGCCAAGATAGCGCCATCTTCGTTGCTTGACTACATCAGCAACATCAGGTTGGTTTGTGTAGTGGCGAATTTCCATGTTTGTTATCCTATCCTTCCAGTTGATATTCAGGATACGTCGAAGACAGTTGTTTTCATATGCAGTGAGTCGTTTTTACATCTCATCTGTGTGTTTTTAACAATACAACGCCTATTTAAAGATCGAAATGAAGTTTCATATGAAAATGTGAATTTTTATCTGGAGTTAGTACATCGCTGATCTCCAGACTGGTCGAAGTCGTTGAAATGCCGAGCTTGCCAGGACTATTCGTGTTCGCAGTTCTTTTTCGGAGTCGCCACTAAACGAGACGGTGCTGCCAAGATATCGGAAGTCAGTGACTTGCTCTATGCTTTCAGTCCCCAGCTGGATATTCATCGGTGAGTTAGTGGTTGACATCGCTTTGGTTTTGGGGGCGTTGATATGTAACCCAAACTGCTCCGCTCTTTCGGCTAACTTGCATAAAAAGTCTTGAAGTTTGCTTTTGTCTTTCCCCATCAATCCAACATCGTCTGCAAAGTCGAGATCTTGGACTAGTCTGCTTGCAATTTTGATCCCGTATCCATCAATTTGCCTGAATATGTAGTTCACTATGAAAACACAGAGGAATGCAGACAGCACGCGTTTTTGTTTGACGCCTATCATAACTTTAGAATATCTTTTATTTCCTTTGGAGGTTCTCCCGCAGCACTCCGTGTCTTACATTACATTGCGTACATTGTTATGACAAGTCAAACAAGCTTCTCAGGAATACCGTAGAAGATCAGGATCCTCCATAGTATTGAGCAGTCTATTGAGTCGAACGCTTTTTCAAAATCGACGAACAATAGATATAGACGTTGTCTCCACTCCTTTGATTATTCAAGCATGGTGCACAGTGTGAATATCAGATCAGCGCAAGATCTTTTTGGTCGGAAACCATGTTGCTCCTCGCGTAAATGCGGGTCTAAGGCAGTTTGAAGTCTTGTCAGGATGATTATGCAGAAGAGTTTTCCGGGTATCGAGAGGAGGTTGATGCCTCTGTAATTGCCACAGACTGTCGCGTCAGCGCAAGATCTTTTTGGTCGGAAACCATGTTGCTCCTCGCGTAAATGCGGGTCTAAGGCAGCTTGAAGTCTTGTCAGGATGATTATGCAGAAGAGTTTTCCGGGTATCGATAGGAGGTTGATGCCTCTGTAATTGCCACAGACTGTCGCGTCTCCTTTTTCGAACAGTTTAATAATGGTTCCTGCTCTCCAGTCCTTTGGGACTTTTTCTTTTTGCCAGAGGAGGGAAAAGAAGACTAGCCACACTGAAAGAGACCTGCGGATCGATGACTTGACCATTTCTCCAGACATACGGTCACTACCCGGATATTTTCCATTCTTCAGCTTTTTCGAGGCTGAAAGGATCTCGTCCGCCGTTGGCTCGTTTTCATTAATGAGAAGATCCAAAAATGGGCTGTCCGGAATATATGGTGGAACAGAAGGGGACGGGCGATTGAGAAGGTTTTCGAAGTAATCCGCCCATCTATTTTTTCTGTCATCTGGATCGGTTAGCAGTCTTCCGTTTTCCCCTTTTACTGGTCCTTCTTGTACGTTGGTCTTCCCAACGATTTCGTTAGTTAGGCGGTAAACAGCTCTCGTGTCACCACGTCGGGCTGCTTCTTCTGCCATTCTTGCTTTCTCATTGAGGTGCTTTCGTTTGTCTGACCTAGCACTTTTCGCTTCTTTATAAGCTATGTCTTTCATGACATCAGCAGAGGGATCATTACTGAGTGTGCTCTGTTTTATTTTCTTGCGGTCTTCGATCAAGTCCCATGTCTTCTGGGATATCCACTGTTCCTTTATTGACTTTTTAAAGCCAAGAACTTCTTCAGCAGTTTCTGCGTAGTTCTGTTGTACAGTCGTCCAAGCTTCTTCCACATCTTGTGGTATATCAGCAAGTGCCTCGAATCTGTTCGAGAGTTTGATGTTAAATTGTCTCCTAACATTCTTGTCTCTGAGCTTTTCCACATCAAAATTGCTTGGTAGTTTTGTTGGTTGTCGGGATCTGTTGAAGCGGAGTTTCAACTTGAGTGTCGCTACAAGAAGTTCATGATCCGACCCAACGTCCGTACTTCTGTAACTCCACACGTCTTTCAGACTAGTTCTCCACCGTGGTCGGATTAGAAAGTGGTCAATCTGGTTTTTGACAGTTTTGTCTAGGGATGTCCATGTATACTTATGTATATCTTTGTGCTCGAATAATGTACCTCCTATCAACAAGTCATTCGACATGGCAAAGCTGACTAGCCTTGCACCATTTTCGTTGATAGTTCCAAGCCCGTGATGTCCCAACACCTCGGGGCAGTATGATCTGTCCTGACCAACTTTCGCATTTAGGTCGCCTGCCAAGCAAGTGACGTCATGGAGAGGGATGGAGTCTAGGACGGACTGGAGGGTTTCATAAAAATCGTCTTTAGAGGCTTCATCGGCATCATTTGTTGGTGCATAGCAGATGACTAGCGACAGCTTTGCATATTTAGATGCAAATCGTGTATACAGGATTCTCTCGTTAATCGGTTTCCACGAGCAGAGAGACTTTGCTGTATTTGGGTTCAATATAGCTGCGACTCTGGCTGCATGTCTGTCCGTTTTTCCGCTGTACAGAACTGTATAAGTCATGTTGCTTTTTACTGTTTTGAGCTTCTTTTCTCCACAGCCTTTCCATCGTGCTTCGGCCACTGTGAGGATATCTAGCCAAAAGTTTTCGTACCCCTGTAGAACTTGTTCAGTTTTTGAAGGAGCCAAAATGGTCCTTACGTTCCAAAATCCTATTCGTACTTGTTTATTCGCGTTGAGAAATCTGGCCTAGGCGCTTGCATGGGTCGTCATTATATTGGGATTTAATTCAAGGCTTTTCACTGACGTTTCTTTAGCATATTCTTTTTCTACGGGATTGACTTGCGAGGCCACTGCCCAACCGGTTTCCTTGGCTCGGTTAGGGGCAGGGACGCCAATCCCTGACCGTGGGGCCGGAATCCCCGGACCTACCCCAATGGTGGCTAAATGGGTGATGGCGGCAAGCCACTCCTCTCCACCACCTTGCAGAGGCCGTTGTCCGTAAATCTAGATCCTCCGCCCTTTCGCAGTTGTCCTCCTATAGGGGATCCTCCCTCGACGGTGTTCTGCATCACCTTACAATTTAACTCATTGATGGGAGAAGGTTTGCAACTCACAGGACGTGTCCACACGCCGGTGGGCCCTGCTGAATGAACATTTGAGTGGCCTTCTTTTTCCTCCGCCTGTATTTATAGCTGCTGGGCAAGGGTGCCTCAGTTTCAATTAAGGACCCCCAGGGACTGGGTCCCCCCTTGGTCCGCGCCTCCTACTCCATGGAGGTACCCTACATATCTGTAGGGCGGACCCATATCTGCCACCTGGGGACGCGCTGAGTGGCCTGGAGAGGGCCCCTACTGAGAAGGTGACTCAGTAGGTCTAAGACCAAGAAATAAAAAAAAATAGTACATATTGTGCCAACATCGTTCTTTACTTAGGCAGCGCTATTGCGCTGCCTATGATATATGGTAGAACAACGTAAATGAAGACATCTTATTTTGCAAGCCAACAAGCTCTGGAGCTACTGAGGTAATTTACAATACAATTGATTCCCATGTAAAAGAGAAACCTCTACAGTGGAATAGCTGTGTCGGTATATGCACTGACTTTGCGTAAGTTATGTACGGGAAAAATATCAGTGTGTTAACGAGAGTTCTTGATCAAAGTTCGTGTGCTTTGTCCACTCACTGTAGCCTTCATATAGAAGCACTGGCTTCCAAAGCATTGTCCAAAGATTTCAAAAGAGTACTTGATACAGCTGTGAAAATTGTAAATTATATTAAAACAAAATCTACAAGCACATTTATTTAAAATCTGTGAAAAGAAGTGGGTAGCCCCGACGCATCCCTTCTTCTGCATACAGAAGTTTGCTGGTTATCCAAGGGAAAAGTATTGGTTATTCATCTACTCAACGACGAATTCATTCTCAAGCTGACTTATTTGGCGGATATTTTTTCCAAATTAAACAAATTCAATTTTTATTTGTAAGGTTCAACCTTTTGGCAATCTGAATACATTTAATACTATTAGCCTCACTTGCAACAGTGATCAGAATACCAGCAGTAGCAGAAGTATGCACATATTACCGTTTGGTTAGCTAAAAAACCTCCTCAACATGCCCTGACAATTTTCAACTTAATGCTCAAAGTAGTTCCTGTGATATAGTTGGCACATTTGACAATCAACATGCTCATAGTTTGTTTTGATTTAGTTCCATATCCCCCTAAACATTACCTGATGGCTTCACCTCAATACATTTAGCTTCAGCAGCAGCAATACCTGTAGCAGTAGTTGTTGCATTATTAGCAGTATGAACATAGTCGCTTTTTCCAGCACTACCTCAGCAGACACTGAAAGTTTCAACTTAACACCCTAAACAGTTCTTAAGCATTTCTTTTGCGCCCTTTTGACAACCTGCATCCACATCGTACGTTTTGCTTCAGTCGAACAGCCTCTCAACATTACCTAAGGCTTTCACCTTAATACGTTTATCTTTAGTTGTTGTAGTATTAGTAGCAGTAGTAATAGCAGTAGCAGTAGTTGCAATAGCATGCAAATATTGCCTTACTCAATTTCCAGCACAACAAGCCCTGTAAGTTTCAAACTCATACTCTAAGCCGTTCCTAAGGTATAGCTGATACGATCTTTTGACAACCAGTATAGACACAATGTGTTTTGATTTAGTTTAACTCCGCCCCCCCCCCCGATATTCCCTGAAATTTACACCTTTATACCCTTCGCCTTAGTGGTAGTAGTAGTCACAGTAGTAGTCGTAGTAGGAGTATTAGCAGTTCTAGTAACAGCAGTAGTAGTAGCACAATAGCAGTAGCAGTATGCGTAAATTGCCTTTTGGTCAGTTGAACACCCCACTCATTATCCCCTGGAAGTTCCTACTTATTAACCTACGCTACTCCTAAGATATTACTGATACGCCCTTTTGACAATCTGTATGCACCTAGTGTACTTCAGTTTAGTTCACCTTCTCGATCATCATTTCCTTAAATTTTCACCTTAATACCCGTAAACTTAGAAGTGGTCACAATGATCAAACAGTTTGTGGTAGCGAACTGTAAGGAGCGACCCGGTTCAATAGTAGCCGAAATTTGCCGAATTTTGTTACCAATAGATACATCAAAAGAATCAGCTTATTGTGCTGATTTTAAATATATAAGTTTTATTAAGTTTAGTCTTACCGGTTAAAGGCTACGAGCCTGAGTAAATTTGCCTGATTTTCAAAAAAGGGGGAAACACCCCCTCAAATTATTGGAATCTTAATGAAAATCACACCATCAGATTCAGCGTATAAGATGATCTTCCTGTGGTGGTTTCAAGCTCCTATCTGCAAAAATGTGGAATTACGGATGCGTGTTTTATTTTATTTTCTTATTTTAATTTTTTATCCCCGGGGTGATCGTATTGACCCAGTGGTCCTAAAATATCGTTAGAGGGCTCATTCAAACTTAAATCAAAAGTTCTAGTGCCCTTTTCAAGTGACCAAAAAAGATTGGGGGGTAACTTGGCCCCGTTTTTTCCTAAAGTCGCCCGATAAAAAATTTGAGATAGCCATTTTGCTCATCATAGTTGAAAGCCCCAATAACTATGCATTTGGATATAACATGACCCCCCCCTCCACAGGCCCAGGGGAAAGGTTTTTAAGTAATAAAATTTGCCCATTCTTGACACATAGTATTTGTTATTGTGAAGTATGTATACATTTTGGGGGGAGGGGTATTTTTTGCTGGGGGTTTCTCCTCTGGAGTTTTATTTTCCCGGGGGTGAACTTGTCAGGGGAAATTATACACAGGGAGAATTTGCGAGAATTCCTATACAAAATTCTTTTTAAATGTCTTGCTTTCTCTTTTCTGTTCCAACTTTACGCTTAGAGTTGTTAAGGATAATTGTCCGGGGAAATTTTCACCGGGACTGAATTGTCTAGAGGATATTAACTTGGGGAAGGGGATTTCTTCTTGCAAATAGGGCTATATTTCCTGGTATTACTTAAAACGGATCAGAAATTAAATATAAAGAGTTGTTTTTCAAATAAAAGTAAGGAACAACACAAAAACTAAAACGAACAGAAATTATTACGTGTATGAAAAGGATTGCCCCCTCCACAAAGCCTCGCTCTTTACGCTAAAGTATAAATTGTGTCTTTTAAAACGATTCCAATTCTTTTAAAACGACTCCTGAAACACAAGGGGTTTGATAAGAACAATAGAAAGTTTTTTTAAACGTACTAAAAAACTTTAGCGTAAAGAGCAAGGTGTTGAGGAGGGGGCAATCCCTTTTATACACGTAATAATTTCTATTACTTTTAAGTTTTAATATTATTGCTTACTTTCAGTTGAAAAAAAAACTTCTCTTTTTGAATTTAATATATTTACAAAGCCGAACAAAATGTTTCGTAAAGTAAACTAAGAACTTACAAAACAAATCTGACGAAAAATGAAATGCAAGTAGGACTAAACTAGTCAGCCATCCATGGTCCATTATATTTTTTCACTAGGTTCTTAGCCTTCTAAGTGCAGAGAAGAATTTTTTCAGGTTGGTAGTATTGACAGGTGACGTTACAAGGACAGCCAAAAGAAGAAAAATATTTGGGGAAAAAAGGCGGAGTTGCATACGTAAAAAGATGATGCAATCGAAGGAGGCCTTTCTTGCGGCACCAAAGCTCAAGTTCTTGCTTCAAACACTCTGGCTGAGGAAGTGTATACTCATGTGAATCGAGGAAAGACTACTACTTCATAGTTTTGGGATCAATAGATACAATCATCGAAGAGACAAGAATCCTAGGATGAGACAACAGATTCTGGTGAAGTTTAAAGCACTTTTTCAACCCCAGTGTGAAGTGGTCTAGAGAAGGTTATATACAGAAAGGATCTTCAGTGAGCATGCATACAGGATCGATATAGTTCTTTATAAATGGGGATTATGAATGTTTCCTTAGTATCAAGGTTGTATGGATAGCTGGAAGAAAAAAACAGAACAACCAAGAACCAAGGAAAAATAAAGAACAAACCTAGGCATATAGTAAGTAAAAGTTAAGATAATACCCGTATTTTTGGAAAATTTGCTTTTCTGGGGTATTGTGCCATATTTTACTTACTTAGCTGCCTTATTCTATGCGTATACAAAGAAAAAAAAATATCAAAAATAGCAATGACAAGTCAAACTACGAAACAGCATAACTAAACATAAGAAACCATTACTTTGAAACAAAACACCTTCAAAATAAATAAAGAAACCACAGACAAAGCTAGCGCAGACAAGTCATACTTTAAAACAACACATCTAAGAATATCAAAGCATAACTTTCAAACAAGACACCTTCGAAATACACTAAGAAGTCACTGCCAAAAATAGCACAGACGAGTCAATCCACGAAACAGCATAATTAAACCTATCAAAACATAATTTAAAAATTAAGGCACCTTTGAAATAGATAAAAAAAAACAACGCTGACAAAGCTGACATAGACAAGCCTAACAATAAAACAACATAACTAACAATATCAAAGCATAACTTTTATAAGGCACTGCCAAAAAAGACAAAAAAAAAACATCGAAAAAGTTAGGACAGACAAATCAACTTTGAAACAGTATAACTAAAAATTTAAAAGCATAACTTTCAAACAAGGCGCCTTCTTAGTATACAAAGAAACCACTGACCTGAAAAAAATAGCAAATAAAAGTAAAACCACTATATAGCGTAGATAATCAAACCATAACTTTCAAAGAATACACTCAAAATAGAAAAAGAAACCATTGACAAAGCTGGTGCAGACAAGAAAATACTGAAACAGCATAACTAAAAACATCAAAATTCATTTTTCAAACAGAGCACTTTCGAAATACACAAGGAAACCAACAACAAAAATAACACTGACAAGTGTTGCAAGTGTAATAGCACTAGCCTAACCTAACGTAATCTATACCAGCATTGCTTAACCTAACGTAGCCTAACGCAGACTAACGAAACCTAACGTAACTTAACGTAACCTAACCTAACGTAACCTATCCTAACATAACCTACCCTAACCTAACCCTAGCGCAGCCTAACGCAATCGACCAAGGCTAGTTCAAAATAGACATAACTCCACCCAATAACTCCAACAAAAAATTCTGAACAAAAAGTCAGTCATTTTGGCGTAATTCTCTACAATCTCCTCGAATATTTCTCTTCTTTTTTGTAGTTTACACCTCTTCTGTGCGGTGGCACATACACATTGGTAACTACGACTTCGTCTCGGTTGTCGACGATTGATTTTTCCTTAAAACTGTCTTTTTCTCTGACAGCATCTATTTTTACATGGTTCTCTGCATCTGAAGTGTTGGTTCCGCCACCTTTTATAGGAGGAAGGAAGGAGGAAGGAGGATCTTTTTCCGAGTTAGGGTTTGGACCACGCCTCCACCAATTATCTGATGATGAGCCTTGTACAGAATCTTGCGGTCTGTTTGTTGAAACATTTCCTCTTCGTTTTTTTTTTCCACCATTTTTTTTATTGGCCTCATCAGAACTTTCTTTTCCTGGGGCTTCATTTTGTTTTTGCTTACTCATATCGTTCTTGAGACGTTCTATGTCCAAAATTAACTTGTTAACTTCTTCTGTTTGCGAATCACGAAGTGTTGATATTGTCCTCAGAATATTGCCAATCGTGACGTTGAAATTGAGGGAATTTCCAGCAGTCAGTTTCGGGATATTATCTACCTTTTTAGAATCAATCACCTTTTGCTCGGATTGAATAAGGTTTTTTACTGATATACTTTCTTTTTGTTGCATCTTCTCTACATCTTTTTCCAAGTTGACTAAAGTTGAATTCCATTTGGCAATTTCGAAAATTAAAGCTGGATATAATTCCTTTGATGTCACGTTTTCCAATTTGGCTCCTGTATCTTTTTACTTTTTCAGTGAGTGAGTTTGTCAATCTAATAGAATCCATTATCGTTTTTCTGAATCTAAATCTTTTCCTCAGTTCTGGTGATCTATGACTTAACGATAGCATTTCGGCAATTGTGGTTATCTCTTTTTCTAGGTTGTCGAGCGGATCAACCTGCTTATTTCCAACCCGAGCTTCTCTCCTCTTTGCAGATGATGGTTTGGAGAAAGTACGAGCTGAGTTTATGGACTCATCAAACTTTTTTATACTGGCATTATTACGACGAGGCAAGTTTTTTTTTTTTGTCGATTTACCAAAATATTATTAACCAACCATGTTTTATAAAATGTTACGAAGAATAAATCATTCAACACTTGAGACCGGTGCCGGTGTACACGTCAGACTAGGATTACGAACCCACAATGATAGTATTGATTGGAATACAGATAAGCTTGACGATGTAGCCAATGAAGCCCATAATTCCAAATCCAATTGCAGTGGCTAACGCTATTTTCTGGAATTCTCTTCTGTCTGGTTTAGTGCATCTCTTAATGAATCGGTAGCTATCTTTAGTGAACTGCTTCACAGGTTCGGCAAACTGAACAATTTGGTCCATTTCAAAGCAAGTAGGTTACAGAAATGAATGCAGTTAATATACAATTTCTGGAAAACACAATAATAACAAATAAGATAATGCACAGAAAATTGATTAAACAATCTGATCAAATGCAAAATATTGCATTGGTTTTTTTTTGTGTTTAACTTATTTTTGCATCTGTGGATTCTTGCGTAATTTGATTTTAAACCTGTAAAATAAAGATTTTTGCATACATTTTTAGTGTAATATTAATGTTGCAGTGAAATGACGTAATCTTTTATATTGACTAATTTCGTCTTGTTTTCCTTTGGATTGATTATAACGTCACTGATAATTTTCAGTAACGTTATAATGGTCACTCTGTTCTTCTATTATAATTTACTGCCATTTTGTGCACAAAATTAACTTTTCAAACAGTTCTTGGTAATGAACTGTTTCATCACACCAATAGATTCAACGATCAAAGCATAGGTAACGATCCCATCATTAGATTCAGCGTATTGAAGAACTACTGCAAAGCTTTTAAGCTCCTATCTGCAAAAACGCGAAATTCTGTATTTTTGGCAGAAGAAGGATCACGGATGGGTGTTTATTTGCTTGTTGTTTGTTTTCCACAGTGGTGATCGTATCGACCAAGTGGTCCTAGAATATCAGGAAAGGGCTCATTTGAACAGAAATTAAAAGTTCTAGTGCCCTTTGTAAGTGACCAAAAAGATTGGAGGGCAAATGGGCCCCTTACCACGACCATTTTTTCCCAAAATCGACCGATCAAAATTTTGAGATAGCCATTATGTTCAACATAGTTGAAAGCCTCAATAACTATTTCTTTGGAGATTAATTGACCCTCGCTGCCCCTGGGGAAAGGTTTTTAAGCTGTAAAACCTGGCCATTGTTTACGGATAGTATTTGTTTATTGGGAAGTATGAATATAGTTTTCGGGTGAGAGGGGGGTGAAATTTCTGCTGGGGGGATTTTCAACTGGGAGAATTTTTCATGGGGAGGTAAGTTTCTAAAGGGTGAATTTTTCAGGGGAAATTTAACACTGGGGGAATTTGCCAGAACTCCTATACGAAATTATGTTTATAGATCTTGCTTTTTCTTTGCCGACTTGTTTTTACGCATGGAGATGTTAAGGGTTCGGTATAAATTGTCACCGGGATTGAATTATCTCGAGAATATATCCGTGAGATGGGGGATTATACCATTTAGGAGGAGCCAGATTTCCCGTAATTACTTAAGAGACATCAGAAATTAAATAAGAAACAATTTTTTTTTCATCTGAAAATAAGGAGCAACACTAAAAGATAAAATGAACAGAAAGTATTACCTATATGAGGTTGTTTAGCCCCACCTCAACACTTTGTTCTTTACCCTAAAGTTTGAAATTTGCCCCAATTCCTTAAGAACGACTCCTGAAACACAAGGGTTATTTAATTAGAACAGTAAGAAGCTTTTTTAAAGGTAATTAAAAACTTTAGCGTCAAATGTGAGGTATTGAGGAGGGGGCACCACTCCTCATATAGGCTACGTAATAATTTCTGTTTGTTTTAAGTTTTAATGTTGCTCCTTACTTTCAGATGAAGACACTTGTTGATTACTTTTTTTCAGATGTTTTTTAAGTAATTCCAGGAAATCTTACTCCACCTCCACGGTAAAATCTCCCTTCCGACAGATATATCCTCTAGACAATTCCATCCCGGGGGAAATTTATCCCGGACAATTACCCTTAACATCCCCACACGTCGGCAAGGCGAAAACAAGACCTATCAAAACAATTTCGTAAAGGAATTCGGGAAATTCCAGCCATGTGAAATTCCCCTGAAAAGTTCTGTTCGAACTGTTTGAAAGGTTAATTTTGTGAACAAAATGGCAATACACTATAACAGAAGAATAGAAAGACCCTTATGACGTAACTGACACATTTTTTTTTAAACTTCTTTATATTTATTCCAGTGAAGATTTCCTATAAAATTGGGAGAGGATTCTTTCGAAAGGAAATTAAACGTTCCAGTGCCGTTTTAAACTAACAAAAAAATACCTCAGCAAAGTAGTGTTTTCAGCCATTTTGTAGTGCAAAACAGAAATTTTACCCCAAAGAGGACCAAAATGCAACTTATCAAAAATTCTAGAATAGCTGGTTGATTCCAAATTACTGCACAGCTATATAACAAGGTTTGCAGTTTCAGAGGCATTAACACCAGGTGGTGACACAGTTTTTTTAAAGATACATATAATCCATAAAGGAGGGTAAATGGGTCTTTTTGTAGGTAAGAGGGAGATCCTTCAGGTAGATGTAGAATAAGGTGGGGAGGGGAGAAAGTAATCTGTGATATCCCCTCATTCTCAAGAATATTTAGAGACTAGGCCAGTAATGAATGAGCTCCGGGGTGATAGATCTACTCATATTGCAATTTTTTTCTTCGTGTAGCATGCAAGACTGTTTTCATGTGCTAGCAGGGACGTCGTTTGGGGGTAGCAAGGGGGCAGTTGCCCCCCCTCAACAATGTGGAGAAAAAATATTATACACTCCATGCCCATTGACTATCCAGATATGGACCCCTCCCCCCCCCAATAAAAATGTTGGAGATTCGGCCCTGTGGGCTAGTGAGCATAATAGGTGGAGTAGTAGGGCATTATCAGTGTGTTGTAAGAAGATTTCTCAAAACTGGGGAGGGAGTGAACGCCATCAGTAGCGTTGTCTGATGTAAGTGACTACAGGGAGCCTCAGAGAAGCCAGTTAAAACTAATCAAGGCACTTAACCCGCGAAGTGTACTACTGAGCAAGTTAAGAAGGAGAGAGATTCAATTAAATGGTGTCCAAGATATTTGGTACTACTAGTGGAATCAGTCTCTTGGTATAGCCAGGAAGACTTACAAGAGACTACTACTGATGGTTGCTTCTAATGAAGTTTCAGCTGAACAAAAACACATGAAGCTCTCATAACCTGATCATATCATTTATTGGCTAAGAGGGATCATTCAGTCTCAATTATGGTTTTAACTGGGCACCCTGTATCCGCGGGGGATATTTTCCATGGTTATTTTCTGTGGGGGGGGGGATTTTCCACGGTGGTGTTTTCTTCGGGGGCGGGCGGGAGGAATTTTGGGGGTTTTTATTTTCTTGGGGGGGGGGGGTAATCTCTGGAGGGGTAAACGCCTAGAACGAATTTCCTGGGGGGTAAACGCCGGCCACCCACTTACTCTATCGGCGAAGAAATTGGCATCATCCATAAAGGCTTCCGATTTGAGAACTACAGTTGGCAGGACTCTGATACCCGTTAGTCTAGCTTCTATGTGTTTTATTTGCGGGTCGAGATATATCTCGAATAAAAACAACGAGCTTGGGTATCCTTGTCGAAGAGATATTTCGAGGGGAAATTGTTCTGTGAGGCTGCTGTTAACTACCAGTTTTGCTGCTGCATGACAGTACAGATTTTTTTTTAATCCTTTTCGCTACAAAACGAGTACTTATCCGTCATCAATTTCCACGGCAAATCACGGACCACTGAATCGAAAGCTTTGATAAAATCAACACATATTAACACCCATTTGAGAACATTTTCTGATAGGTCTTTTCTTCTAACGAGCAAGTTCCTTAAAATAGCAAGAATATGCCGGACTTTCCGACCCTTTATGCCCCCGTGCGGGGTCTCACCCAGGATCTCTCTTATTAGTTTTTTGAGCCTATTAATTAGGACCTTTGAACATAATCGGGTATCACAGGAGAGCAGAGAGATGGGCTTCCATTTCTCAATATTTTATTTATCTCCCTTTTTCGGCACTAATCTCCAGAGTCTGTTCTGGTGTCGCTCCTGAGATATTTCCAGGAATCATCCACTCGACCGACCCCCAAGATCTATTTTGATAGGCCACGGATGGGCCCGCTTCTTCTTCCCAACCCTGGTCCCCCACGTAGAAAAGTAGTTCTCCTATGCGCAGGAGAATGAAGCCTATACGCCTTGTCATAAACGATAAAAAGAGTGTACTTCTTAGATAGTGTCTTAAATTCAAATTACGAGATTTAATAAAATACGGCGATAAAAACCCCTCCCCAACGAGAAATAAAAGAATAATTTTCTCAAAGTCCCCTAGAATAGGTCTCGTGTTCCCCAGGAAACATCAATAAAAAGTATTACCCCCCATGGTGGACCCCCAATAGAGAACGAAGACGGGGGCTAGGTAATCCCCCTCTTCATCCCTATACTGACAGCTTAGGTTGTGGTTGAAAGAGCACAGGCATACTACGGCGATTCGAGATGAATAGACTCTCGTAAGGAAACAAGAGGCAAGGAATATAAGCACGCTGGGGATCAGCACAGCCAGCTGAAACAAAAAATATCAAAAATAGCAATGACGAAACAGAATAACTAAACATAAGAAACCATTACTTTGAAACAAAACACCTTCAAAATAAATACAGAAACCACAGACAAAGCTAGCGCAGATAAGTCAAACTTTAAAACAACACATCTGAAGACTCTTCTGAAGATTCAATGATTAGGTCCTTTGAGGAGAAACCCGATAGACAAGGGAATTCGAATAGTCTTAGGGAAGATACCAGAATAATGTAGCTCGTGTACGGGAGTATTTTAGACCCCCCCCCCCTCATCCCACGCATATCTTGTACGCCCAATGAATGAATTATCACTCCCCAACACAAAAAGAGGAGGGCCTTGAAGAGAGCGTGAGCAAAGAGGTGAAAATAACAGTAAACCCAAGTCCAGAGAAAATATTATTACCCCCATTTGGCTCAGTGGGGATAATGCATGTTTCTCCAAACGCAGCTAGCCCTGAGAAAAACGAAGTCACGGCTCCTATAATAATAATAAGCAGGAGCAGCCTCTTCCTTCGAATGGGGGAGACAGACAAATTATTAAATAGATTCCAACAGTTACCAGAGTAGAGGAATGGACCAGTGACGAAACAGGAGTGGGGGCCGCCATGGCTGCGGGCAGTCCCGCGGAGAAAGGTAGCTAAGCTCTCATAATGAAAGAAGATACAATAAAGAGAAACACGATTGATAAAGAAAAGTATCTTAAGAATATGTAATACCAGCTTTTAGAGTAAAATATCAGCCCCAATGATCATAAAGTTAGTACATCTCCCACTCGATTTCTTAAAACTGTGACTATACTTCTAGCAGAGGAAACGTAGTTTTTATAAAACATAAATGAAAGATAAGAAGTAATCCCAAACCCGTCCCAACCTAATATTAATTTCAATCCGTATCATGAAAAAGATTCAACTCTGTCAGTAACCAATACAGACATAACTTCATTTTACTATCATTAATTAAAAAACTTTTTCAACAAAATAATTTTTTTTTTTAAAGTAAAGAACTCCATTAAACCAAAATGAAAAAAAAATAGAATCAAATAATCTACCAAGAATACAACTACCACAAATCAGTATCAATAAACAAATGAAACCCGAAATAAACAGAAATTAAAATCATTTTCAACTATTAAAAGGTGCACTAGCCCTTTCAATTTCCAATCGAATGAGCCCTTTTTGAAGTTTTTACGGCAACCCTTTCTATTACAACCTTATATGCCTCCAGGGCAAACCTTAGAACCCTTGCCCTGAGGGTTGTGGGGGGGAGGTCATCCTTAAAGACCTAATTTCCAAAACTTTCAACTGTATTGAACAAAAAGGTCGTCTCAAAATTATGCTTGGATGTGTTTGGGGAAATGGTGGGCATTGAACGGGTGTTAGTTGCGTTCCAATAGCCTTTGACTATTAAAAAGGGCACTAGCCATTTAAATTTCCAATCGAATGAGCCCTTTTTGAAGCTTCTACGACAATGCTTTCTATAAAAAATTACTTCCCTCTAGGGCATAACTTAAAACCCTTGCTCCGAGGACTGTGGAGGGTTTTTACCTTTAAAGGTGTAATTTCCAGAACTTTTAACCATTTTGAAAAAAATGCTTATCTCAGAATTTCTATTGGCAGTGTTTGGGGAAAGGTGGGCGTGAGAGGGGGGTTAGTTGCTATTCAATCACTTTCGACTTTTAAAAAGGGCACTAGCACTTTGAATATCCAACCAAATGAGCCCTTTTTCAAGTTTCTACGACAAAACTTTCAATAAAAACCTTATATGCCCCCAGGGCATAACTTACAACCCATGCCCTGAGGGCTCTGGGGTAGTCTCCTCCTCAAAAACATAATTTTCATCTGAAAATCAACTACGCTGAACAAAATGGTTATCTCTAAATTTTGATTGGATGTGTTTGGGGAAATGGTGGGCGTGGAAGGGGTGTTTGTTGCCTTCCAATCACTTTCAACTATTAAAATGGGCACTAGCCATTCCAATTTCCAATCGAATGAGTCCTTTTTGAAGTTTCTACGACAACTCCTTCGATATGAAGTGCCCTGGTCTAAAGAAAAAAAAAACAATACATTGTGCCACATCGTTCTTTACTTAGGCAGCGCTGTTGCGCTGCCTATGATTAGATTTAGTGACTTGCTTTTTCAGCTCGTTGTCTTTGGAAGGGTGTTAAAATTCCGATTTGGGAGGTTTTGTGGACCAAAATCGGGACAAATTCAAATTTGGTCATCTTCAGACTCTAAGGTGCTATCTAGAATAAGCCTATTTTTCGAACTAAAATCAATACGCCTCCCATAAATTTTGAAAAAGTAAGGTACAAAATTCTCTATACATTACTTTTAAGCAGATTTTTAATAGGCTAATCTTAGGGTTTTTGAGTTGAAAATTTGGCATTAATTTATACACATAGAACGTCATTGTAATTATACTAAATAAAGGAATCAATTTAATAAAATGAAAGAAATAGTACAAATAAGTTCATAACTTTATTAAATTTTAAACCCTCTTAGGAGGGTTGTATTAAATGAGAAAATGATTTTATCTATCCTGGAGCACCAAATCTTCCAGGATAAATATAAATCACTATCTCTCTATGTTATCATAGAAACCCTCCTAAGAGTGTTTAAAATAAGATTCAATACTATATGAATGATATAAATAACGTACATTCACCGCTCTTTTATTATAATAATGAAGGAGCGGAGAATGTACTATACAGAGTACATTAGTATATATTATATATACTAATAATATATTTATACACACGTAAGCTTGGCTTCTGGGCAAGGCCCCTCTCGGACATGTAGGTCTCCACCTATATGTCCGAGAAGGGGGTTGTCTTACTCAGAAGGTAGCCTACGTGTGTTACGTTACTACATAGGTGTACTATTTTAACTCTAACTGGACATTAATCAGGCTTACACATTATATCAAACGTCTTATAATTTAGATAGTCACATACTGGAGGTCCAAGGTTTCTAGGGGTCGGTTTGTTCCCTATTCTTCTTTTGTACTCTATTTTACTATATTTTTTAAAAAAATACATTAAAATAAGTATTTAAATAAATGTCAATGTAGTTTTAAATATTCGTACACAGTAAGAACTGAGTTCTATTTATTCTTTTGCTGCAGTCAGTTTCTATTTAGGTATTATTATTTAAATAATGTAGATATCAATTAAGTAATTAATGTTAATGCTATAAAACTTGATCCTTAGCAGGAGATTAATTATATCATACCTTTTTATATAAATCTTCCTACAACATTGGGGGAAATTTTGCCTGTTAAACACAATTATGGGGATGTGGGTCCACTCCGTACGGCGGCCAGAGAATGGGTTCCGGTCGCTCGCTGGACCAGCTGCTTTTATCTACCCTGCATCTTGACCTTTGGGTAGATCCGGTACATGTACTTAATTCGAAGGTCTCTATTCGCCAGTGAGCAAAACAGGTAACAACCTGCTTATTTTCAATTGATCGGGCCTTTTCCTAAATTGCCGTAGGGTAATTTTAATGATTTGACAACTCTAAGGTCAGAGTAAAAATTTGATTCTGGCTGGACTGTTTACTTTCTCTATGAATCATGTGCAAGACATCTGTTTAGCTGGGGGTGCAGTGATTGATATTATTACCTACTTTTTAGAGATAGCAAACGCGAATATTGGGGGACCACCCTGTGCCAGCATCCGCGGTCATACAAGGCCATAAAGCAAACATTTTGGGTGAAATAGACTAGGGGGGCTTCGATATAAAAATGTTTTACACCAACAAGGGTGAAATCTGTATTTATTTTTAACTTCTTAGTTAGAGCACCTTTATCTGGCCAAACAAATTAACCTGGTAATTAACCTGGGTAGTAGGATTAAAACCTAAAGAATCTGGCGGTTTCTAAACTTACTAGAGGAACCTGCCCCGTAAACAACAATCCACGAAAAACTCGACCCAGGTTTGTCAAACAGCTTATATATCGTCGTTTAGGGCACTAAATAAATAGACCCTCTTAATAGATCAGGCTAAGAAATCAGATCAAGGTGTAGAGGCCTGAGGTAGAGGGAGGGTTACAATGAGAGCTCATGTTAAACCTCTGCATTATCATAGAAGGGGAGGGGGAAGGTGGATTTAGAAGTAAGACTAGATACACTGAAGAAGGCTCTGAGAAATTTACACATCCCCAGTCACTCTCTTGTCCGGAGAGATAAGTCGTAAAAAAGTAGGCGCACTGGAAGGTCCGTCTTGAAAGAGGGGAGAGTTTGAATAACACTAAGAAGATACTTTAGAATGCTCCCTAAACTTAAATTTATAAGACTTATTTAAAACAATATTAACAGAGGCAACGCCTCTGCGTTGCCTATAGCGTTGCCTATAGTACAGGCCATACGGCTCCAATGTTTTATTATTATTAATTTAAAAAAAACCTTTCCAAAAAAAGATTTTCAAAGAAAAGTAAAGCCCATTTTAAACTTAAGCTCAGCAGATACAAATGCCTGTTAAAATTCAAATTCAAAACGACCAGAAATTACTATTATAGAATAAATAAAACCAAAAACGAACAGAAATTAAATAAACAATCATAGAAAAAACATACAACAAGTAATAATATAAATGAATAAGTAGATCTTAAAGCGAGTAAGGCTTAGACTGAATATGAAAATCAAGCTTAAAACGAAAAACAAAAAATATATTGTTATTGAAGTATAAATGAAACTTAAAACGAACAGAAATTAAATAAACAATCAATGCAAACAAACATACAATAGATATTAATGTAAATGAATAAATAAATCTTAAAAAACGAGTGAAACTTAAATTTAACATGCAAATCAAGCTTAAAACGAACAAGAATCACTACAAACAAGAGGCCACTGGGTATCGCCTCCTTTCTCACTGTAAAAGTCTAAAACCTACTGCAGGGCCCTGGGGGTTGTGTCAACACCGGATTTTTTGTTATCTGACCTTTGAACCTTTTTAAAAAATGGCTATCTCAAAATTTATATCGAATGGGTTTGGGAAAAAAGGGTGTGTGGGGGAGGGGCTCGTTGCCCTCGGATGTTTTGACTCTTAAAAAGTGAACTAGAACTTTCAACTTCCAATCAAATGAGCCCTCTCTGAAGTTTATATGAGCATCCCTTTCATATGAACCCTATACGCCCCCAGGATAATAGCCTACTTAAAACGCCTACCCCCCCCGGCCTGAGGGGGAGGGGGGGGGGTGTTGACACCAGATGAAAGAAGGGAACAGGAAACTCTGTCCCAAAGGAAACAATATATGCCCCCAGGGCATAACTTGCAATGCCAGCCTCCCAGCCCTGGGGGGTTGTGTCAACAACGAAGTTTCTTATCTGACCTTTGAACTATTTCTAACAAAATGACTATCGCACAATTTTTATCGGATGCATTTGGGGGCAAAGGGGTGTGGGGGGATGAAAGGATGAAACTGTTTGTCTTCTTTCATCCCAAAGGATGAAAGAAGACAAACAGTGCATTATTGATGCACTGGGCATCACTTGAGTAAGTTTGATTTTTGTCCTAATTTTCTCTTTGAGACTGTATGAGACTGTATCTCTTTGAGTTCTGTATGTTCCTAGTGGGGATTTTCATTAAAATTTATTTACTTCAAATTTAATACAAATTAACAGGAAACCTGGAACTGTTCCTTAACTAATTCTTTAAAATATATATATATATATATATATATATAAATATATATATATATTTATATATATATATATTATATATATATATATAAATATATATATATATTATATATATATATATATTTATATATATATATATATATTTATATATAGTTGCCCTCTCAAAAGAGATGAGAGGGCAACTATCCCCCCACACCCCTTTGCCCCCAAATGCATCCGATAAAAATTGTGCGATAGCCATTTTGTTAGAAATAGTTCAAAGGTCAGATAAGAAACTTCGTTGTTGACACAACCCCCCAGGGCTGGGAGGCTGGCATTGCAAGTTATGCCCTGGGGGCATATATTGTTTTTATAGAAGGGATGCTCGTATAAAACTTCAGAAAGGGCTCATTTGATTGGAAATTGAAAGTTATAGTTCACTCTTAAAGAGTCAAAAGATATCAGAGGGCAATTAGCCCCCCCCCTCCATGCCCTTTTTCCTCAAACCCATCCGAGAAGAACTTTGAGATAGTTATTTTTTAATAATAGTTCAAAGATCATATAATGAAAACTACGGGGTCTACATAACCCTCCAGGGTCCGAGGGCAGGCGTTGTAAGTTATGCTCTGGGGGTATATATGGTTCTTATGGAAGGAATGCACGCAAAAACTTCAGAGAGTGCTCATTTGATTAGAAATTGAAAGTTCTCGTTCAGTTTTTGAGATTCAAAAGAGATTGGAGGGTAACTAGCCCCCACGCCCCCATTTCCCCAAATACATCCGATAATAATTCTAAGATAGCCATTTTGTTAAAAATAGTTTTAAAGTCAGATAACAAGGTCTCGGGTGTCGACACTACCCCCCAGGGCCAGGGGCAGGCGTTGTAAGTTATTAGATCGAATATATAAATCAAGCTTGAAACAAACAAAAATCACTACAAACAAGAGTTTGGGTATTGCCTCCTTCTCTCACTGTAAAAGTCTAAAACATACTGCGTCATTAGTGTTTTACTGATAACTATATGTGTGTTGAACAGTCTTGGAAAATATAAAAAAAAATCAAATTCAATATTTGATATATAATGATGTTAATTGTTGAAAGATCCATCAGTTCAAGAATGTATTTCACTGTAATTTTATTTTCAATGCTGTAAGAACTGGAAAATAAAATATTTGTAATATAATTTGTTTTCAGTGAAGTGCCAATGATGCAGTAGGCATTTGGTTTTTACAGTTAAGGAAGGGGGTAGTATCCAAACTCCTGTTTGTAGTGAAACTATATTCGTCTTGAACAATTTTAGAAAGAACTAATCAATTAAACTGAATATTTGATGTATAATTATATTAATTGCTGAAAGCTCATCAGTTCAAAATTTTACAATAATTTAAATGTTTATTTTCAATATTAAGTACATAAGAAAACATTAGTAATAAAATTGGTTTTCAGTAAAGTGCCAATGATGCAGTAGGTTTTAGACTTTTACAGAGAGAGAAGGAGGCAATACACAAACTCTTGTTTGTAGTGATTTTTGTTTGTTTCAAGCTTGATTTATATATTCAATTTAATTTTCACTCATTTTAAGATTTATTTATTCAGTTACATTAATATCTATTGTATGTTTGTTTGCATTGATTGTTTATTTAATTTCTGTTCGTTTTGAGTTTCATCTTCAATAGCAAAATATTTTTTTTTTAAGCTTGATTTTCATATTTAATCTAAGCATTGCTTGCTTTAAGATCTATTTATTCATTTATATTATTACTTGTTGTATGTTTTTTTGCTATGATTGTTTATTTAATTTCTGTTTGTTCTGGGTGACATTTATTCTTTAATAGTAATTTCTGGTCATTTTGAGTTTGAATTTTAACAGGTATTTGTATCTGCTGATCTTAAGTTTAAAATAGCCTTTACTTTTCTTTGAAAAACTTTTTTCAGAAAATATTTTTTAATTAATCTTTTAAAAAGGGAGACAAGCATAGCCAAGGAAATAACAGACTATTTAGCCTAACTTCCTTTAACAGTAGAGCATCACCAATCACTCATGTGGATCACCAACAAGAATACAAATTTATCAGCAACAACCAGCATGGTTTTCAGAGAGGCACTGCAATTGACATATCATGAATTGATATAACCAGGTAATAAGTACTTTAGACACACATATAACAATTAAAATCATTTGCCCAAATCATTTTCAGCACCAATCTCTATAAAAGCTAAGGTGATAAATTGTGCTGAAATTAAAAGATGTTTAAAATCTTCAAATCATTGAGTGAATTGAACAGTTCTGACAATATCCTTATCTTTCCTTGAATATGAAAGTTAAACATATTCATATTTTTGGTTATGTCTACAAGAAAAGCATGATATGTAGCCAAACTGTATCTTCTATTTCTACATCAGGGAATGACTCAACATGTTGTTTCAAAAATTCCAACAAAATTGGATGAAACTCTGAAATGTTGCTAACCCTGCTAACATGATGCTCCTCAGCAACTTTTTAGAGGCAGTTTCAGAGTCAATGGGCTTTTGACAAACTGAATACATGTCCTGTACTATAGTATGTACTTGAAGTGGCACAACTTCTACTAGCATTTCTAGTACTTAGAAATGACCAAAAACCATTTGTACAAAATTAGCCAAGTGAAGTATATCAAGTATATTTGTTCATTTATTAGGTTACAGGGGAAAAAATTACATTGGTCATGTCAATTTTAGATTGTAAAACTACATTAAAACTCACTGATTTAACTCTTTTCATAACTGTTTCTAAGCAATTGCAAAAAGAATGATATACAGTATTCCAATCCTACTCAATGTTCTTTTCAAAACCATTAATCACTACTGTACCTCTCCCCCCCCACACCAATTGGACTAGATGTAACCTATGCTATATACAAAATTTTGCTGATTTTGTTGAAGTGTTCTTTCAAATTGGCATTGTGAAATGGCTGTTGATGAGAAAAGGGCACAAAATATTGATCACCCAAAAATCAGCAATCTTGTATATATCCAATGCTTCTATTTGGTTTTTGAGCTCTTTTATTAGTTTTTAATCTCTTTTTTGGTTTTTGAGCTTAAACAAAGGTTACCTTTATAGCTTAGCCTATTTAAGTACAATCATTCTTCTTTGCAACACTTATCTGTGATAGAATTTGTGCATGATTGAATCTGCCTGCCTGTGATTGACATACTTTATTCTAAATTTACAGTCCTTCCTAATATTGCACAGTATATTTCAAGGTTAGGCTCAATCTAAAAATGTACATTTATGACTAAGCCTCAATTTTAACTGTCATAGCATTAAAATAGTATGACCAAAGGTTGTAATGGTATTTAGATATTAGTAAAAATAAATATATGACTAAATTATTCCAACTAGGTTAAAACAGCCAGTTGTTGGACCAGACACAAGTCCAGAGCCTTAGTTTGGGAGGGGTAGCAGTGCCAGGAGGGAAAAGTATGACATCTCCTCTCCATCTAGAACTTGTTTGAAATAGGTGAACTAAGGCCAGGTCTACTATCAAAATAACATACCATAATGGGAAGTTAAAACTATTTTTTTTTCAAATGACCAATCAAAACCAACAGATCATATTCCCTGTTCTAATCATTCCTGTTCCCTTGCATAAGTTGCAAGGCAACTTATACAAGGGAACAGGAAACTCTGTCAAGGTCAATATTGCTGCTAACTTTTGGCTAATCAGAGGTGACCTGAGTCAAAGAAAAGGTTATGCACATATTGTCTGTTGGATGTTACATGTTGCAACATTCTTTACTGTTCTATGATGCCATTGTGGTAGGAAAATTTTACAACATAAGATGAATGGACATTCAAAGTTTCTGGACAAAAATATGAAAGGTTCCTCCAGAAATGGAACAAAAAAAAACCTTCTCAAAATAAAATGTCCAAGAACACACCAATTGTTGAATGACGGAGTTGCTCCTGGTATGTCACCACTGGTACTGAAAAGCAAAAAAAAAAAAGAATAAGAGAAAGCAAAGTTTTGGCTGATAAAAAGGAGAAAAGTTTTGATGAGGCTACAAAACTTATCTCAATCAACGTAATAAGCAAACATGCCCAAAGGATGAAAGAAGACAAAGAGTGCATTATTGATGCACTGGGCATCAAACTCTTGAGTAAGTTTGATTTTTGTCCTAAATTTCTCTTTGAGACTGTATGAGACTGTATCTCTTTGAGTTCTGTATGTTCCTAGTGGGGATTTTCATTAAAATTTATTTACTTCAAATTTAATACAAATTAACAGGAAACCTGGACTATATATATATATATATATATATATATATATATATATATATATATATATATATATATATATATATATATATATATATATATATATATATATATATATATATATATATATATATATATATATATATATATATATATATATATATATATATATATATATATATATATATATTTCTATCGGAAATGAATTTCAGCCCCCCCCCCTACATAGGCTATACCTGACCTAACCCTGAATTGGCATATATAGGGGGGAGGGGGGCTGAAATTCATTTCTGATAGAAATGCTTATTATATTCAATCAGCATCAAAAAAGGCATCAAATGGTGTATTCACTTTATTCCTGACTCAATAATATGATTTGGTACTTATTGACCAAAAAGGCATCGAATGGTGTATTCACTTTATTCCTAACTCAATAATATGATTTGGTAGATATTTACCTAAAATTGATGTATATAAATCTAGCCTATACAATTCAGGCTATATGTTTGATCAGTAGGAGGTACACTCTGCTTGCAAAACAAATGAATTTTATATTTGGATTTGAGATGAAATTTTTATTCTAAACGTATGTCTATTTCTTAGCTAGGCCTATCTCAATATGCAGTTGCCAACATATAATTAACCGTGATTTTTATGAATATCACTTTCTAAGGTTTGCAAAATCACCTCATCTATGCACATAACCACAAGATGATTGTGGTGGTGGACTCACTGTCCTCTATTGTCTGGTTATCCTAGGACGTCTTTCTTTGTGACATACCCACGAAACAAAAGCATCCAATCTTTTTAAAAAAAATTGCTTTTGTCAAATTGGACAAACACAGGGTCGCCGCTGAAATAAGATTTTCGTGACGTCAAAACTCATAAAAACGCGACTTTTTATAGGAAAGTCACTTATCAAGGTAGGGTGCCTTTATTTCACTGTCAAGAGCGGCACTTGGAAAGTAGGGGGGGAAGTTTCAGCTATATATTTTAAAACAAATTACGTTGTCTCATTAAAAAATCCCCTTCAAATTTTAAGAGGCACCTTTTTTTTGTATCTTGAAGAAGAGAAAATAAAGTTTGCATTTTTATTTAGCAAAATCTAGATAAAAAAAAAAACTCAAAGGGATAGATTTTTGAATTAATCTAAAACTTACTTTTTGTCTAGATAAAAGTCACAACATATTAGATTCTTATACAGCGAAGCATACATAACCAATTTGGAAACATGTGTAACTTGGCAGTTTACTTTTCCCACTTTTCTTACAAGGATATCTGAAAGTGACTTACTCCGTGTCAACGAAAAATCGTTTAGGAGAACATCCTCAAAATACAAATGAGGACATACTTATTAGAATGCCTGCAAAGAGTTTCTTAGAAGAGTCCAATCGTCCAGAAGACGAAAAAGCAAATTTAATCTTCGAGAGCCCCAGTCGATGGCTTTCGAAGTGTCAGATTTGTTTCAAGATCTTATCCTTTACGATTCCGGCCAACATATTCCTGAAAGAATTTTGGCTTTGGGGCATAGAGATATGTTGTAGTATCTTGAGAGATCATAACTTTTTTTAGGTGATGGAACATTCAAGATTTTGCCCCGGCTTTTTTTCGGCTATAAACAATACATGCAACGTTCATGATTCATATCCACTCTGCGTTTATTTTCTTTTGCCCTATAACGCAGAAAGCAAATATTTAGGCATGCGACAAGCACTTAAAGACTCAATGCCAAGAGCCAATCCCGCTAGAATTCTGACAGATTGTGAAAAAATGCTACAAATGCTTTTCTAGTTGAGTTTCCAAATTCTACAGTATCGGGATATTTCTTTCACTTTTAACAGTCTATGATAAGTTCAATTGATGGGTCACAAGCAAAAATTCAAAAATGACACCAGTTTCTAATATCCTCGTCAAAAATATCCCAGCCTTAGCCTTTGTTCTATTACAAGATATTGAAAGAATGTTTGACAAACTCTGTGGTCATTTCCCCCAAGGTGATCATTACGATTATCTTTTGAGTTACTTTAATAATATCTACATGCGGGGTATGCAATTACCATTCCGGGGGGGGTGCATTGCCAAGATTTTTACCAAGTCCTCAGGAACCAAACTGAAAGTGCATTGAATTGCGTGGCGAAAACTACGAATGCCACGGAGGGTTTCCACAATGTTCTTGAAGTTATGTTCTCTGCGCTCATCCAAGTCTTTTGAAGCTCTTTGACGGACTAAAGCGTGACATTGCTGTTCAACGTCTGGTGGCATCACAGGCTGATCAATAGCAGGGTCAGAAATTTCAAAATATAATATACTTGCTCAGTGAATTTCAAGACCCATTCGAACATACCCCCAGGAAGAAAACAAAATGAAATTCCTGAAAGTAATTGCCCATATGCAAGGGTAAAAAGATGCTTTGCATGTAAAAATGCCTACAAAGACGTATTTTTCCAATAACTTTGTACCAAAAACGAAGAATATTGTTGACATTAGGAATGTATCACCCTTTCTTCCATGTTTGTCTGTCCATAGGTGCTTATGGTCAGAACGAAGCTTAAATAAATCCAGAAGATAAAAACATTTACAGTTGTCTAAGATTTTATGAAAAAATAGCAGAAAATCAACACGAATTGCCCAAACCCATTTTACTCTCTGGGGTCGAATTTACTCGCTTTGATCTTCGGAAAAATAGTACCAATTGCAACTTTTCTTTTGTTGCTTCTTTTTTAAAACAATATATTAAATAAATCCCTCACAGAAGTAAATTTGACATAGATCTGAGTTATGTGGTGGTTGAACTATGGTGGTAAATGAGTTCAGGGTGGTTGAGTTGCTTGGTGTTTGAGTTATGTGGGAACCCTTAAGACTATCCAAATTTTTAGTTATGATTTATAAATCTTTTCAAGCAGAATAAATAAATCTTAAAATGATTTAAAAACTAAATTGAATATTAAAGTAAAATTTCAAACAAACATAATTACTACAAAAAAAGGTTTGGCTACTGCCCGTTTTGCCCTCCTCTAGTCTTAAAATTTCTAAAGCCAATTTCACCATCTGCCCTTTACTGAAAACAGAATATATTATAAACCTTTTTAAATTTATACTATTGAAAGATAAAAAAATAAACTGAAATATAATTTTGAATTGATTATTTTTTTCAGGAAATGTATTCTATTATTATATATTACATATTCAATCTATTTCTATTAGTTCTTCCATACACATACGTGTAGTTTTATACATCTAGATATACTAGATCTGGTATATCTATATATATAGAGATATATAGGCCTACATATAATTTGCAATAAAACGCAAATGACACAATAGGCTTTAGAGCTTTTACGGTTAGGGGAGGGGGAAGGAGCAGTGGCCAAACTCACGTTTGTAGTAATTTCTATTTGTTTTAAGTTTGACCTGAATATTTAATTTTTTCTCGTTTTGAGATCTATTTATTCATCTACATCAGTATCTGTTATCTTCATGTTTGCATGATTATTTTTTTTAATTGCTGTGTGTTTTGGGTTTCTTTTATTATTTGGTGGTAATTCCTGGTTGTTCTGAGTTGGAATTACCATAGAGCTTTAATTCTACTCGTCTTAAGTTTAGAATGGCTCTTTATATTCCTTTGAAAAACTTCATAATAAGAGAAGAAAAACTTTCATTAAGTTTTTTTTTATTAAGTTTTCAGTATTGCTAAGCATCAACAACGTATCCCTAATACTGAGTACCTTTGTGAATTTACAGCATCCATCTTTCACTTTTATTTGCTTTGTATAATTCAAGTCCTTTTATTAGCCATTAAGTTTTGAAGCAAAAAGAAATGATTTTCAACTAATATATTAGCAAAGACATAAACGAATAGCAGGCGTATCATATTCAAATCAGCTAAAAATGTTTTTAAGCAGCTTAAGATTCATAGTAAAGAGACACCGAATCGATCATTTAAAAAACTAAAATAGTCAGCATGTATGAGCATATGTAGAACAGAGTGTTATAGAATGATTAAATAAATACACATTATCAGACATTATAGTTCATCAAGGAATTTACTTGCTTTTTATGCAGAGAAGTACAAGTTTTTGTGCCTTCAACTGGAAATTAGCGTATCTTATCTGCAGTATTTGCTTAGAAATTTATTTGTAGCACATCTACAGCAATATTGTAGACAAACAAAGTACCTCTCAAACTAGTAGTTGGTCTGGGGTGTGTCAAATTTCACTTGATGACTATAGAGTTTACAAACCGTGAAACTTCCTTTAAAAATGGCATGAATGCAATTTATTGGAAACAAACAAGATTACATTACTAGAAAGTTTAGTAACAAAAAAATAGAAAAAAAGGCTATGATTTAATATCACAGTACTCAAAACCTAAGATTGAATTACTGGGAATACTGTGATCTCCTCACAACAGATCAAATGTTACATCTCCTTCACTCCTCAGGAGAACCCTTGGACCCTTCGGGGGAATACGGGACAAAAATGTGTTCCATGGAGAGGCAAGCCACATGGCACCATCCTACAAAAAAAGAAAACTGAATGTGATAGTTTTTTTAATGATTGGAATATAAATTGTGCCTAAATAAATTAGAATAAAAAATCTAAAATAAAAGACATATACAAAATCATACCAAGCAAAGTTGAATAAGGGAAGAGAATTTTCAAAATGCACTTGCACCGTTTGTGATCACTCAACAGGTGAATACTACCAGACTTTCTTAAATAACTATTAGTTTAATGTCACTTCGAATCGAAGCCATTTAACGCTAGTAATTTTTTCTTTCCTTTCAAACTGGCTATTTTCTTCTTGGTTTCATTTTTGTTTATTTTTTAGGAATTTTCTTTCTTTTTGTATGTTTACTACTTAGTTTTTAATCTCCTTTTTAGTTTTATATCCACTCAGTTTGTAGTAAAATACACTTGCACAATATTTTATTATCTGCAAATGCTTTGGATTTTGAGTAATTTTCTTTTAGAGATAAAAAGATAACTTGTAAAAAAAGAGTTCAAACATGTTAAAACTAAATAAAATATTGATAATTAATAGAAAATCAAAGATTGCAGAAACACTGACCAGGTGACAATTCCTTCTCTTACATAAAAAAGTACCCCTATCTCGATTGCTTATCTTAGTCTCACTGGTAAAGCCATCCTCGATGCAAATAGAGCTGCCGCTAAAATGCTGCTTTATTTAGTACCTTAACAACCAGGGGTAGATCAAGTGGGGGGGGGGGGGTACCATTGTGACGCAGGTCCGATATGACATACATTCGTAAGAATCTGTCAAGCCAAAAAGAGGTAATCTAAATCCTACCATACGAATTTGTCATGCACATATTATACATCCCACCCCTGAATCCTGGATTTATCCCTTTCAACAATTTATTTATTTTCTGAGTAAAAAAAAAACCTCGGTTCGAGGTAATTACCTTTGAGAAATAGGCTTCACTTAAACCGGGAGTAGTCCCAGACGGATTATGCCAGGATTTGATTATGTCACCTTCCCAGTCAATTTCAACAATTAAGCCATACCATCCAAACATTAAAGACAATGGCTCCATACTTAATATCTGAAATTAAAAGAAAGAATAGGCTGCAATGATCCATATCCTGAAACAAGAAAATACCAGCACTGTGCTTGAGGGTAACTGGAACTAGCAGTTATCGAGACACATTTGAGCTGCAGCAAATGACCTAACGAATAGCTAAAATACGAAAATAATATGTCATAGCATGTCAATAGTCTTGTTTATAAATAAAAGAAAGAGGAAAAATCCAACTAATATCTCTTACCTTAAAAAGCTTCAAAAAGACGATTCAACAACTTAAATCGCAAGTCACACATCAAAAGTCCACGTTTCTATTGTGAAAAATTTAAAGAACAGTAATCTAAATATATTTTTCTAAACAATTTTCAAGTCTGAGAATTAAGAGGTATGGTTGTGCGTTTTTCTACATATTCCTGTAAAGCCAATTAATCTCTTGGTAAGTGTGCAAGGAGTTTGGGACCTTAAGAGATAACTAAAAGGAAGCATTTTTCTTTCTCTTTTCTTCCTTTATATAAAGAAAAAAGGTTTCTAAACACCCTAACCCAATGCGTAGCAGGTCAAAAGAGCATTTTGTATGTGTTTTTTTTTCAGTCTTCTCCACAAAATCTTGACAAAAACATCGAGTTCAGATATCTCACATAAACAAGGGATATAACCTATTTTCTTGTTCTGCCTGGAAATATAAAATTATTTCAGAACAATTTTTTTAGGTATTTTTTTTTACCTTACTAACGGTTAAAAGACATAATTTTCTTGTTGATTATATTGGATAAGAAGAGCTGCTTTTTTTATAACATAGAGTTAACACACTGTTCATCGCAAACTTTAAAGCAGCGGAAATTTTTAATACAGTCGCACACGATTCAACAATCTTTGACGCGAGTTTTTTTTTATATTTCTCATATTTCGTTGAGGACGGCTATTGATCGTTTAATTTCCACCTAGATTTTATTTTCAAATAGCTGTGTTAGGAAAAGTCGCCATCCTACATAGTTTCCAGTCTATTTCTGTCTGTTTTTTTTTACAAGGTCAAATATGATCAATTTTGATCAGGGTCATTCAGGACAAAAACACAGAAATGCATGAGCACAAATTTGATTAGAATTTCAGATGTCAAATTGATTACATCAGTTTCTTGCATTTGTCCCGTAAGATTCGGTGTCAAAACACGTGGCTGGGCTATTAAATTGGTGCATTGCTAACGCTGTTTTACAAAAAAAAGGATTAATATCACCAAAATTAGAAAAAAAAATACATTTTGGCCACGAATTATTAAACAAATTTATATGAAGTTCTAAACACCTTCCCTATACTCAAAATACCAGCAAACACAAAAAAATCTTTAAAAAATTCCCAAACAGGTGTCACTTACATTAATATTAAAATTAGCAACTAACATTCTTTCTCAATTTACTTCATTGCTTTCATTTACGGACTCTCCTTTTGGATGGATTAAGTGTTAACCATTTAGTAAATTCAGGGCAAAGGAATTTTTATAATATGGAGGGGGCCTGAAACTATAGAAAGTATATTACTTCCTCCAGTTTTACAGACACTGCTTTAGAGTTTCATACATTTCAAACTTCTTCAGAGAGTAAATGGCCTTATATAATTATTAGGGGATATTTCCATCTTCCATTCCCTCCTTACATGTATGCAAACAGAATTATTAATAAACAAAACAAAAATCAGTCATGGCTGAACTGATACTAAGTGCTATTGTTTTTTGTACAAGAAAATGAAAACTGATTAAAAACATTGACAATAATGAGCTGAAAAGAATTCATATGACGGCTTCTTCTACCTTTGGGTCGCACCAGTTGGAGCTTTCGGTAGATAAGAGTTTCAACCACTTTGGTCGTGTTCGGTGTAATAATAATAGCAATCTGTTGCAGATCTTCAAGTGAATTTGAGCTCTGAATGCTATCTAGCAGCTTCTTTAAAGTTCAACTACCCAAATTCGAGAAACTAGATGGCGCTAATGTCACATGTAATGAATGTTGGTCACATAACTGGACAATTTCATTCACTAATTTGATATAAGGATACTAATGAATGCATAGACAGTCCAAACTTGATTGATTGCACGATCAAAGCAGAAGAAGCTGCGTAAAATCACAATTAAAGCTAAACATCAATGAGGCTTCGGCAGTTATTTCAGCACCGACACCACCATAAACATCAAAGTGTTTAGGCACCATATCAGAATGAAGCCAACACCATAAAAAGTTTGGCTTTTCTTAGCACTTTTTTTTTCAAAACTCGAATTTGTGTTTTGCTCCAGAAATTGAGATAAAAAAGAAAAATTTTGCCAATTGCACTAATTAAATTAATGAAGCCTTAATATTCAAAATATTTCAAAAAATGTCAAACACCTAGACGACATTGGGGGTTTTCTAGAACAAAGTCCCAATTTTCACTCTTGCAAGCTACGCTTTCTCTTTTATCTCGGTGAAAAACATGTAGTAAAAAAGCCAGTTCAGTATCCTCAATGACTGTCAAGTTTTGGTGACAATATAGTAAACACAGAAAATACTTACATGGTATGACATCCATAGCGGAAATGTGTTGAGGGGAGGTGGCAAGTACTTGGCACCCATTTCCAGGATCATCCTGGTTAAAGCAAACGGACGAATTCCAATTAGTCGCAACCAAGCATTATTTGTCAGTGTTTCAAAGTCAAGGTACCAAGGGTATTCGCTAAATCGAGGAACGACTATTCCTGCCTAAAAAAGGATGACATAATAGATTAAAATATAGATAAGCAAATAAAAAGAAAGAAAGACAAAAGAAAATAATGAAGAAACATAACAGAAACAATTATTTCCAATAAACAAAGAAAAAAAATATAAAAAACCTAGACATTCGTTAACTCTATAATTTCTAGATCAAACCAAATTGAAATAAAAGAAAGAAAAAGAGGGGCGAATCTTCTTTTGAATTTTCTCTCTTGTTTTTTTTGATTATTTGACTAACAGAAAAAAAAATTCTCGATTCATTTAATATTTTTGTAGTCTTAAATTAAGGTATCCTGTTATATAACATAAATAAAAAGAAAGAAATAAACGACCGAAAAATTTGGGATAATAATATATTTTATTTTATATATTTATTTATTTTTTTATTTTTCTAACAGAAAAAAAAAATTAACTATTATTTTTATAATGTTTTATGTTGAAAATCATGGATCCTTTTCTATAAAATAAACATAAAGAAGGAAATAAAAGAAAGAAAAAGAGTGGTTAATATTATTTTGAATTTTCTCTCTTGTTTTTTTTTTGATTTTATGACTAACAGAAAAAAAAAATTCTCTATTAAATTAATAAATTTTAAGGCTTACAATATGTGGTCCGGGTATATTAATTAAAGAAAATGAAGTTAATAAAATAAAGAAAATTATGGGCTAATCTTCTTTTGAATTTTCTCTATTGCTTTTTTTGATGTTTTGAATAACAGAAAAAAAAAATTCTCGATTCATTTAAGAATTTAGTAGGTTTAAAATAATGGCTCCTTGTATATAAATTAAATAAAAATAAAGAAAAAAAAGAAAGAAAAAGAGGGGCGAATATTATTTTTAATTTTCTATATTTCTTTTTTTTATTATTTTACTAACAGAAAAAAAAAATCTCTATTAATTTAATAATTTATTAGGCGTAAAATAATGGCTCCGTGTCTATAAATTAAAGAAAAATAAAGAAATAAAAGAAATAAAAAGAGGGGTTAATCTTATTTTGAATTTTCTATCTTGCTTTTTTTTATTATTTGACTAACAGAAAAAAAAATTCTCGATTCATTTAAGAATTTAGAATGTGTAAAATAATGGCACCTTGTCTAAAAATTAAAGAAAAAGAAGTAAATAAAAGAAATAAAAAGAGGGGCTAATCTTCTTATGCATTTTCTCTCTTGTTTTTTTTATTATTTGTCTAACAGAAAAAAAAAAATTATCGATTAATTTAAGAATTTAGTATGTTTAAAATAATGGCTACTTGTCAATAAATTAAAGAAAAATAAATAAATAAAAGAAATAAAAAGAGGGGCTAATATTATTTTTCTTTTTATCTCTTGCTTTTTTTTGATTATTTTACTAACAGAAAAAAAAAATTATATATTCATTTATTAATTTTTTCGGTTTAAAATAATGTATCATTGTCTATAAATTATAGAAAAAGAAGGAAATAAAATAAATAAATAGAGGGACTATTATTATTTTTCTTTTTCTCTCTTGCTTTTTTTTGATTATTTTACTAACATAAAAAAAAAATTATATATTATTTTAATTCTTTAGTCGTTGTAAAATACTGGCTCCTTGTATATAAATTAAATAAAAAGAAATAAAAAAAATAAATAAAAATTTGGGCTTATATTATTATTATTTTTATATCTTGCTTTTTTTGAGTATTTTAATAACAGAAAAAAAAAATTCAAGATTCATTTATTAATGTTTTATTTTGAATAAAATTTATACTGGTAAATTAAAAATAGAAAAAGAAGGTAATAACAGCCAGAAAAATTGGGATTAAAATTATTATGATTTTTCTATCTTGCTTTTTTTGATGTTTTTACTAACAGAAAAAAAAAATTCTCGATAAATTTTATAATTTATTATTCGTAAAATAATTGCTCCTTTTGTATTAATTTAATAAAAATAAGGAAATAAAAGAAAGAAAAAGATGGGCGAATCTTCTTTTGAATTTTATCTCTTGTTTTTTTTTTATGATTTGACTAACAGAAAAAAAAATTCTCGATTCATTTAAGAATTTAGTAGGTGTAAAATAATTGCTCCTTGTCTATTAATTAATGAAATAGAAAGAAATAAAAGAAATAAAAAGAGGGGTTAATCTTCTTTTGAATTTTCTCTCTTGTTTTTTTTGATGATTTGACTAACAGAAAAAAAAATTCTCGATTAATTTAATAATTTAGTATGTGTAAAATAATGGAACCATTTCTATCAATTAAACAAAAATAATGAAATAAAAGAAACAAAAAGAGGGGAGAATATTATTTTTCATTTTCTCTCTTGTTTTTTTTGATTATTTGAATAACAGAAAAAAAAATATATAATCATTTAAGAATTTAGTAGGCGTAAAATAAAGGCTCCTTGTCTATAAATTAAATAAAAAGAAAGAAATAAAAGAAAGAAAAAGAGGGATTAATCTTCTGTTGAATTTTCTCTCTTGTTTTTTTTGATTATTTGACTAACAGAAAAAAAAATTCTCGATTCATTTAAGAATTTATTAGGTGTAAAATACTGTCTACTTGTATAAAAATAAAAGAAAAAGAAGGAAAAAAAAGACAGAAAAAGAGGGAATAATATTATATTTATTTTTATATCTTTCTTTTTTTTATTATTTTACTAACAGAAAAAAAAAAATTATCTAGTCTTTTAATTAATTTTTATTTTTAATATAATGTCTCCGTCTATATAAATTAAAGAAAATTAAATAAAAAAAATAAAGAACAATAGGGACGAATCTTCTTTTTCATTTTCTCTCTTGTTTTTTTTTGATGATTTGACTAACAGAAAAAAAATTCTCGATTCATTTAAGAAATCATAAGGTTTAAAATAATTTCTCATTGTAAATAAATAAAAGAAAAAGAAGGACATAAAAGAAAGAAAATGAGTGATTAATCTTATTTTGCATTTCCTCTCTTGTTTTTTTTGTTGATTTTTCTAACAGAAAAAAAAAATTCTATATTATATTAATAATGCATTAGGTGTAAAATAATTGCTCCGTGTATATTAATTAAAGAAAAAGAAGGAAATAAAAGAAAGAAAAAGAGGGGCGAATCTTCTTTTGAGTTTTCTCTCTTGTTTTTTTTTATGATTTGACTAACAGAAAAAAAAAATTATCGATTCATTTAAGAATTTAGTAGGTGTAAAATAATGGCTCCTTGTCTATAAATTACAGAAAAAGAAAGAAATAAAAGAAAGAAAAAGAGGGGCGAATCTTCTTTTGAATTTTCTCTATTGTTTTTTTTGATGATTTGACTAACATAAAAAAAAATTCTCGATTCATTTAAGAATTTAGTAGGTGTAAAATAATGGCTCCTTGTCTATAAATTACAGAAAAAGAAATAAATAAAAGAAAGAAAAAGAGGGATTAATATTATTTTGCATTTCCTCTCTTGTTTTTTTTTATTATTTTAGTAACAGAAAAAAAAATTCTCTATTAATTTAAGAAATAATTTGTTTTAAAATATTGTATCCGTTTATATTAATTAAAGAAAAAGAAGGAAAAAAAAGACATAACCTGTTTTGCTTATATAATTTATATTTGTCTCTCTTGTTTTTTTTGTTGTTTTTTATAACAGAAAAAAAAATTCTAGATTCAATTAATAATTCATAAGGCTTAAAATAAATTCTCCTTGTATATTTATTAAAGAAAAAGAAGGAAATACCATAAAGAAAAAGAGGGATTAATCTTCTTTTGCATTTTCTCTCTTGTTTTTTTTGTTTATTTTAGTAACAGAAAAAAAAAATTCTCTATTAATTTAATAATTTATTAGTTGTAAAATAATTTCAACTTGTATATAAAATAATTAAAAATAAGGAAATAACCGAAAGAAACAGTGTTAATAATATTATATTTAATGTTCTAAATTTTTTTTTTTTTTTTTTTTACTAACAGAAAAAAAAAAATTATATATTAATTTAATAAATTATTTGGGGTAATACATTTGCTCCTTCTCTATAAATTAAAGAAAAATTATGTAAAAAAAGAACTAAATTGTGGGACGACTATTAGTATTAATTTTATATCTTTTTTTTGTTGATGATTTGACTAACAGAAAAAAAAATTCTCGATTCATTTAAGAATTTAGTAGGCGTAAAATAATGGCTCCTTGTCTAGAAATTAAATAAAAAGAAATAAATAAAACAAAGAAAAAGAGGGACTAATCTTCTTTTTAATTTTCTCTCTTGTTTTTTTTGATTATTTTACTAACAGAAAAAAAATATCGATTAATTTAATAATTTATAAGGCGTAAAATAAATTCTCCTTGTCTATAAATTAAAGAAAAAGAAATAAATAAAAGAAAGAAAAAGAGGGGTTAATATTCTTTTGAATTTTCTATCTTTTTTTTTTTTGATGATTTGACTAACAGAAAAAAAAAATCTCGATTCATTTAAGAATTTAGTAGGCGTAAAATAATGGCTCCTTGTCTATAAATTAAATAAAAATAAATAAATAAAAGAAACAAAAAGAGGGGCTAATATTATTTTTCATTTTCTCTCTTGTTTTTTTTGATTATTTTACTAACAGAAAAAAAAATATTGATTCAGTTAAGAATTTAGTAGTCGTAAAATAAATGATCCTTTTCTATAAATTAAATAAAAATAAAGAAATAAATTAAATAAACATAGGTATTAATATAATTATTATTTTTCTCTCTTGTTTTTTTTGTTTTTTTTTGTAACAGAAAAAAAAAATCAATATAATATTATTAATTTATTCTTCGAAAAATAATTGCTCCTTTTATATAAATTAAAGAAAAATAAAGAAATAAAATAAAGAAAAAGAGGGGTTAATATTCTTTTTAATTTTCTCTCTTGTTTTTTTTTTATGATTTGACTAACAGAAAAAAAAAATTCTCGATTCAATTAAGAATTTAGTAGGTGTAAAATAATGGCTCCTTTTATATAAATTAAAGAAAAAGAAGTAAATAAAATAAATAAAAAGAGGGGCGAATCTTCTTTTTAATTTTATATATTGCTTTTTTTTATGATTTTACTTAGAGAATAAAAAAATTCTCTATTCATTTAAGAATTTAGTAGGTGTAAAATAATGGCTCCTTGTCTATAAATTAAAGAAAAATAAAGAAAAAACCTAAAGAAAGAGTGGGGTTATTATTAATATGCATTTCCTCTCTTGTTTTTTTTGTTGTTATTTCTAACAGAAAAAAAAAATTCTATAGTAATGTTTTTCATAATAATTCGTTATATAAATGATAATGGTCTATTAATTATAGAAAAAGAAGGAAATAAAAGAAAGAAAAAGAGGGTCTAATCTTCTTTTGAATTTTCTCTCTTGTTTTTTTTGATGATTTGACTAACAGAAAAAAAAATTCTCGATTCATTTAAGAATTTAGTATGTGTAAAATAATGTCTCCTTGTCTATAAATTAAATAAAAAGAAAGAAATAAAACAAACAAAGAAAAAGTGGGGCGAATATTATTTTGAATTTTCTCTCTTGTTTTTTTTGTTTATTTGTCTAACAGAAAAAAAAATTCTCGATTAATTTAATAATTTAGTAGGTGTAAAATAATGTCTCGTTGTCTATAAATTAAAGAAAAATAAAGAAATAAAATAAAGAAAAAGAGGGGCGAATCTTCTTTTGAATTTTCTCTCTTGTTTTTTTTTTGTTTATTTTACTGAAATAAAAAAAAATTCTCGATTCATTTAAGAATTCAGTAGGTGTAAAATAATGGATCCTTGTCTATTAATTAAAGAAAAAGAAGGAAATAAAAGAAAGAAAAAGAGGGGTTAATCTTCTTTTGAATTTTCTCTCTTGTTTTTTTTGATGATTTGACTAACAGAAAAAAAAATTCTCGATTCATTTAAGAATTTAGTAGGTGTAAAATAATGGCTCCTTGTCTATAAATTAAAGAAAAATAAACAAAAACAACACAGAAAAAGAGGGTCTAATATTATTTTTCATTTTCTCTCTTTTTTTTTTTTATTATTTGACTAACAGAAAAAAAAATCTCTATTCATTTAAGAATTTAGTAGGCTTAATATAAAGGCTCCTTGTCTATCAATTAAAGAAAAAGAAAGAAATAAAAGAAAGAAAAAGAGGGGTGAATATTCTTTTTAATTTTCTCTTTTTTTTTTTTATGATTTGAATAAAATAAAAAAAATTCTAGACTAATTTAATTATTTATAAGGCGTAAAATAATGGCTCCTTGTCTATAAATTAAAGAAAAATAAATAAATAAAACAAAGAAAAAGAGGGTCGAATCTTCTTTTGTTTTTTCTCTCTTGTCTTTTTTTGATTTATTTACTAACAGAAAAAAAAAATTCTATATTAATTTAATAAATTATTCTTGTTTAAACAATGGCTAATTCTAAATATATTAAAGAAAAATAAGTAAATAAAATTAAGAAAAAGAGGGATGACTATTATTATTCATTTTATATATTTCTTTTTTTGATGATTTGACTAACAGAAAAAAAAATTCTCGATTCATTTAAGAATTTAGTAGGTGTAAAATAATGGCTCCTTGTCTATAAATTAAAGAAAAAGAAAGAAATAAAAGAAAGAAAAAGAGGGGCGAATCTTCTTTTGAATTTTCTCTATTGTTTTTTTTTATGATTTGAATAACAGAAAAAAAAATTCTAGATTCATTTAAGAATTTATTATGTGTAAAATAATGGCTCCTTTTCTATAAATTAAATAAAAACAAAGAAATAAAACAAAGAAAAATAGGGGAGAATCTTCTTTTGAATTTTCTATCTTGTTTTTTTTGATGATTTGACTAACAGAAAAAAAAATTTCTCGATTCATTTAAGAATTCAGTAGGTGTAAAATAATGGCTCCTTGTCTATAAATTACAGAAAAAGAAAGAAATAAAAGAAAGAAAAAGAGGGGCGAATCTTCTTTTTCATTTTCTCTCTTTTTTTTTTTTTATGATTTGAATAACAGAAAAAAAAATTCTCGATTAATTTAAGAATTCAGTAGGTGTAAAATAATGGCTCCTTGTCTATAAATTACACAAAAAGAAAGAAATAAAAGAAAGAAAAAGAGGGGCGAATCTTCTTTTGCATTTTCTATCTTGTTTTTTTTTGATGATTTTACTAACAGAAAAAAAAATTCTCTATTCATTTAAGAATTTAGTAGGCTTAAAATAATGGCTCCTTGTCTATAAATTAAATAAAAATAAGGAAATAAAATAAAGAAAAAGAGTTTCGAATATTATTTTTATTTTTCTCTCTTGTTTTTTTTGTTTTATATTCTAACATAAAAAAAAATTCTATATTATATTTAGTATTTTTTTTTTTAAAAAAAATTTCTAATTTTATATTAATTAAAGAAAAAGAAGGGAAAAAAAGAAAGAAACAGAGGGATTAATATTCTTTTGCATTTCCTCTCTTGTTTTTTTTGTTTTTTTTTCTAACAGAAAAAAAAATTCTATATTAATTTAATATTTCGTTTGGTTGAAAATAAATTCAACGTTTATATTATTTAAAGAAAAATTAGCACAAAAAAGCAAGAAAAAGTTGGATTTATATTATTATGAATTTTCTCTCTTGTTTTTTTTGTTTATTTTACTAACAGAAAAAAAAATTCTAGATTATATTATTAATTAATAATGTTTAAAATCAGGTGACAGGGTATTTTAAATTAAGAAAAAGAAAGAAATAACCGATAGAAAAAGAGGGATTAATCTTATTATGCATTTCCTCTCTTGTTTTTTTTTTGATTTTTTTACTAACAGAAAAAAAAATTCTAGATTATATTAATAAATTGTAAGTTTTTAAATATTTTATACTTTTGAAATAAATAAAGAAAAAGAAGTAACTAAATGAACGAAACTGAGTGATTAATATTATTTTGAATTTTCTCTCTTGTTTTTTTTTTGTTGTTTTTTCTAACAGAAAAAAAAATTCATGACTAAATTTTTTTTTTATTATGTGTCAAATAATTGCTGAATGTCTATTAATTAATGAAAAAGAAGGAAATAAAAGAAAGAAAAAGAGGGGCGAATCTTCTTTTGAATTTTCTCTCTTGTTTTTGTTGATGATTTGACTAACAGAAAAAAAATTCTCGATTCATTTAATAATTTATTAGTTGTAAAATCATCGCTCCGTTTATATAAATTACAGAAAAAGAAGGAAATACCAGTAAGAAAAAGATGTGCTACTATTATTTTGAATTTCCTCTCTTGTTTTTTTTGATGATTTTACTAACAGAAAAAAAAAATTCTAGATTAATATAATAATTTATAAGGTGTAAAATAATGTCTCCTTGTCTATTAATTAAATAAAAAGAAAGAAATACAAGAAACAAAAAGAGGGGAGAATCTTCTTTTTCATTTTCTCTCTTGTTTTTTTTTGTTTATTTGACTAACATAAAAAAAAATATTGATTCATTTAAGAATTTAGTAGGCGTAAAATAAATGCTCCTTGTCTATAAATTAAATAAAAAGACAGAAATAAAAGAAATAAAAAGAGGGGTTAATCTTCTTTTTAATTTTCTCTTTTTTTTTTTTATTATTTGACTAACAGAAAAAAAATTCTCGATTCAATTAAGAATTTATAAGGTGTAAAATAATGGCTCCTTGTCTATTAATTAAAGAAAAAGAAAGAAATAAAAGAAAAAAAAAGAGGGGCGAATCTTCTTTTGAATTTTCTCTCTTGTTTTTTTTTGATGATTTGACTAACAGAAAAAAAAAATTCTCGATTCATTTAAGAATTCAGTAGGTGTAAAATAATGGCTCCTTGTATATTAATTACATAAAAAGAAAGAAATAAAACAAATAAAAAGAGGGGCGAATCTTCTTATTCATTTTCTCTCTTGTTTTTTTTTGTTGATTTTAATATAATGAAAAAAAATATCTATTCATTTAAGAATTTTGTAGGTGTAAAATAATGGCTCCTTGTCTATAAATTAAAGAAAAAGAAAGAAATAAAAGAAAGAAAAAGAGGGGCTAATCTTCTTTTGAATTTTCTCTCTTGTTTTTTTTGATGATTTGACTAACATAAAAAAAAATTCTCGATACATTTAATACTTCATTTTGTTTAAAATAAGGGCAAAATTTAAATTAAAAAAAGAAAAAGAAAGACAACACCGCAAGAAAAATAGGGGCTACAATTAATATTCATTTTCTCTCTTGTTTTTTTTTTGATTTTGTTTCGGAAATGAAAAAAAATTCTATTAAAAGTTTTTAATTTATTATGTTTTATAATAATTATACGGTTCAAATAAATATTTAAATTTTAGTTAATAAACTAAAGATAGAGTGGTTTTAATATTCGTATGTATTTTCTCTCTTGTTTTTTTTTTGTTTTTTTTAGTAACAGAAAAAAAATTCTAGTTTCATTTAATAATTTATTTGGCTTAAAATAATTGCTCCTTGTCTATAAATTACAGAAAAAGAAAGAAATAAAAGAAAGAAAAAGAGGGGCGAATCTTCTTATGCATTTTATATCTTTTTTTTTTTTGATGATTTTAATAACAGAAAAAAAAATTCTCTATTAATTTAAGAATTTATTAGGTGTAAAATAATGGCTCCTTGTCTATAAATTAAAGAAAAAGAAAGAAATAAAAGAAAGAAAGAAAAAGAGGGGCGAATCTTCTTTTGAATTTTCTCTCTTGTTTTTTTTGATGATTTGACTAACAGAAAAAAAAATTCTCGATTCATTTAAGAATTTAGTAGGTGTAAAATAATTGCACCGTTTATATAAATTAAATAAAAAGAAGGAAATAAAAGAAAGAAACTGCTTGGCTAATCTTATTTTTAATTTTATATCTTTTTTTTTTTTATTTATTTACTAACAGAAAAAAAAAAATTAAATATAAATTATATATATTATAAGTCTTTAATTTTTTTCAAATGGTCTTAAAAAATTAGAAAATGATGGGAAAACACGAAAGAAACTTTTTTGCTAAAATTATTATTAATTTTCTCTCTTGTTTTTTTTTTTATTTTTTTTAAAAAAGAAAAAAAAATTCTATTTTAATATATTTCTTTTTTATTCTTCAAATTCTTGCTACGTTTATATAAAATAAATAAAATTAAGTAAATAAAATAAAAAAAAGAGGGGCGAATCTTCTTTTGAATTTTCTCTCTTGTTTTTTTTTATGATTTGACTAACAGAAAAAAAAATTTCTCTATTAATTTAAGAATTTAGTATGTGTAAAATATTTGATCCATGTCTATAAATTAAAGAAAAATAAATAAATAAAAGAAAGAAAAAGATGTGCGAATCTTCTTTTGAATTTTCTCTCTTGTTTTTTTTTGATGATTTGACTAACAGAAAAAAAAATCTCGATTCATTTAAGAATTTAGTAGGTGTAAAATAATGGCTCCTTGTCTATAAATTAAAGAAAAAGAAAGAAATAAAAGAAAGAGAAAAAGAGGGGCGAATCTTCTTTTGAATTTTCTCTCTTGTTTTTTTTGATGATTTGACTAACAGAAAAAAAAAATTCTCGATTCATTTAATAATTTATTTGGTTTAAAATAATGTCTCATTTTATATAAAATAAAGAAAAAGAAAGAAATAAAAGAAACAAAAAGAGGGGCGAATCTTCTTTTGAATTTTCTCTCTTGTTTTTTTTGATGATTTGACTAACAGAAAAAAAAATTCTCGATTCATTTAAGAATTTAGTAGGCGTAAAATAATGGCTCCTTGTATATAACTTAAAGAAAAAGAAAGAAATAAAAGAAAGAAAAAGAGGGGTGAATCTTATTTTGAATTTTCTCTTTTTTTTTTTTATTATTTGACTAAAATAAAAAAAATTCTCGACACATTTAATAATTTAGTTTGTTTAAAATAATGGATCATTGTCTATTAATTACACAAAAATAAAGAAATAAAAGAAATAAAAAGAGGGGCGAATCTTCTTTTGCATTTTCTCTCTTTTTTTTTTTTGATGATTTGACTAACAAAAAAAAAAATTCTCGATTCCTTTAATAATTTAGTAGGCTTAAAATAATGGCTACTTGTATATAAATTAAAGAAAAATAAAGAAAAAACATAAATAAATAGATTGGATAATATTATTTTTTATTTTATATATTTTTTTTTTTTATAATTTTTATAACAGAAAAAAAAAAATTATCGATTAATTTAAGACTTATGTAGGTGTAAAATAATTGCTCCTTGTCTATTAATAACAGAAAAACAAACAAATAAAACAAAGAAAAAGAGGGGCGAATCTTCTTATTCATTTTCTATCTTTTTTTTTTTTGATGATTTGACTAACAGAAAAAAAAATTCTCGATTAATTTAATAATTTATTAGGCGTAAAATAATGGCTCATTGTCTATAAATTAAAGAAAAAGAAAGAAATAAAAGAAAGAAAAAGAGGGGCGAATCTTCTTTTGAATTTTCTCTCTTGTTTTTTTTGATGATTTGACTAACAGAAAAAAAATTCTCGATACAATTAAGAATTTAGTAGGGGTAAAATAATGTCTCCTTGTATATAAATTAAATAAAAAGAAAGACAAAACAGAAAGAAAAAGAGGGATTAATATTCTTTTGCATTTTCTCTCTTGTTTTTTTTTTGATGATTTTACTAACAGAAAAAAAAATTCTAGACTAATTTATTAATTTAGAATGCGTAAAATAATGGATCCTTGTCTATAAATTAAATAAAAAGAAAGTAATAAAATAAAGAAAAATAGGGGTGAATCTTCTTTTGAATTTTCTCTCTTTTTTTTTTTTATTATTTTAATAACAGAAAAAAAAATTCTCGATTCATTTAAGAATTTATTAGGTTTAAAATAATGGCTCCTTGTCTATAAATTAAAGAAAAAGAAAGAAATAAAAGAAATAAATAGAGGGTCAAATCTTCTTTTGAATTTCCTCTCTTTTTTTTTTTTATTATTTTACTAACATCAAAAAAAATTCTCGATTCAATTAAGAATTTAGTATTTGTAAAATAATGGCTCCTTTTCTATAAATTAAAGAAAAAGAAATAAATAAAAGAAAGAAAAACAGGGGCGAATCTTCTTTTGAATTTTCTCTCTTGTTTTTTTTTTGATGATTTGACTAACAGAAAAAAAAATTCTCGATTCATTTAAGAATTTAGTAGGTGTAAAATAATGGCTCCTTGTCTATAAATTAAACAAAAAGAAACAAATAAAATAAAGAAAAAGAGGGGCGAATATTATTTTTCTTTTTATATCTTTTTTTTTTTTTATTATTTTAATAACATAAAAAAAAATCTCGATTCATTTAAGAATTTATTAGGTGTAAAATAATGGCTCCTTGTCTATAAATTAAAGAAAAAGAATGAAATAAAAGAAAGAAAAAGAGGGGCGAATCTTCTTTTGAATTTTCTCTCTTTTTTTTTTTTATGATTTGACTAACAACAAAAAAAATCTCTATTCAATTAAGAATTTACTAGGTGTAAAATACTGTCTCCTTGTCTATAAATTAAAGAAAAAGAAGGAAATAAAAGAAAGAAACAGAGGGGCGAATCGTCTTTTGAATTTTCTCTATTTTTTTTTTTTTTTATTTGAATAACATCAAAAAAATTCTCGATTCATTTAATAATTTAGTAGTTGTAAAATAATGGCTCCTTGTCTATAAATTAAAGAAAAAGAAGGAAATAAAAGAAAGAAAAAGAGGGGCGAATCTTCTTTTGAATTTTCTCTCTTGTTTTTTTTGATGATTTGACTAACAGCAAAAAAATTCTCGATTCATTTAAGAATTTAGTAGGTGTAAAATAATGGCTCCTTGTCTATTAATTAAAGAAAAAGAAAGAAATAAAACAAAGAAAAAGAGGGGCTAATATTCTTATTCTTTTTCTATCTTTTTTTTTTTTGATGTTTTTACTATAATGAAAAAAAATATCGATTAATTTAATAATTTAGTAGGCGTAAAATAATTGCTCCTTGTATATAAATTAAATAAAAAGAAAGAAATAAAAGAAAGAAAAAGAGGGGCGAATCTTCTTTTGAATTTTCTCTCTTGTTTTTTTTGATGATTTGACTAACAGAAAAAAAAATTCTCGATTCATTTAAGAATTTAGTAGGTGTAAAATAATGGCTCCTTGTCTATAAATTACATAAAAAGAACGAAATAACAGAAAGAAAAAGAGGGGCGAATATTATTATGAATTTTCTATCTTTTTTTTTTTTGATGATTTGAGTAACAGAAAAAAAAATTCTCGATTCATTTAAGAATTTAGTAGGTGTAAAATAATGTCTCCTTGTCTATAAATTAAAGAAAAAGAAGGAAATAAAAGAAAGAAAAAGAGGGCCGAATCTTCTTTTGCATTTTCTCTCTTTTTTTTTTTTGATTATTTGACTAACAGAAAAAAAAATTCTCGATTAATTTAAGAATTTAGTAGGCGTAAAATAATGGCTCCTTGTCTATAAATTAAACAAAAAGAAGGAAATAAAAGAAAGAAAAAGAGGGGTGAATCTTCTTTTGAATTTTCTCTCTTGTTTTTTTTTATGATTTGACTAACAGAAAAAAAATTATCGATTCATTTAAGAATTTAGTAGGTGTAAAATAATGGCTCCTTGTCTATAAATTACAGAAAAAGAAGGAAATAAAAGAAAGAAAAAGAGGGGCGAATATTATTTTGCATTTTCTCTCTTTTTTTTTTTTGATTATTTGACTAACAGAAAAAAAAATTCTCGATTCATTTAAGAATTCAGTAGGCTTAAAATAATGGCTCCTTGTCTATTAATTAAAGAAAAATAAGTAAATAAAAGAAAGAAAAAGAGGGGCGAATCTTCTTTTGCATTTTCTATCTTGTTTTTTTTTGATGATTTGACTAACAGAAAAAAAAATTCTCGATTCATTTAAGAATTTAGTAGGCGTAAAATAATGGCTCATTGTCTATAAATTAAAGAAAAAGAAACAAATAAAAGAAAGAAAAAGAGGGGTGAATCTTCTTTTGAATTTTCTCTCTTTTTTTTTTTGATTATTTGACTAACATAAAAAAAATTCTAGACTCAATTAAGAATTTAGAAGGTGTAAAATAATGGCTCCTTGTCTATTAATTAAAGAAAAAGAAAGAAATAAAAGAAAGAAAAAGAGGGGCGAATCTTCTTTTGAATTTTCTCTCTTGTTTTTTTTGATGTTTTGACTGACAGAAAAAAAAAATATCGATTAATTTAATAATTAAGTAGGCGTAAAATAATGGCTCATTGTCTATAAATTAAATAAAAACAAAGAAATAAAACAAAGAAAAAGAGGGGTGAATCTTCTTTTGAATTTTCTCTCTTTTTTTTTTTGATGATTTGAATAAAATAAAAAAAATCTCTACTCATTTAAGAATTTAGAAGTCGTAAAATAATGGATCCTTGTATATAAATTATAGAAAAAGAAAGAAATAAAAGAAATAAAAAGAGGGGCGAATCTTCTTTTGAATTTTCTCTATTTTTTTTGTTGATTATTTTAATAAAAGAAAAAAAAATTTCTCGAGTCATTTAATAATTTATTAGGTGTAAAATAATGGCTCATTTTCTATAAATTAAAGAAAAAGAAAGAAATAAAAGAAAAAAAAGAGGGGTGAATATTCTTTTTAATTTTCTCTCTTTTTTTTTTTTATGATTTGAATAATAGAAAAAAAAATTTCTCGATTAATTTAATAATTTATTAGGTGTAAAATAATGGCTCCATGTGTATAAATTAAATAAAAAGAAGGAAATAAAAGAAAGAAAAAGAGGGGTGAATCTTCTTTTGAGTTTTCTCTCTTGTTTTTTTTGATGATTTGACTAACAGAAAAAAAAATTCTCGATTCATTTAAGAATTTAGTAGGTTTAAAATAATGTCTACTTGTATATAAATTACATAAAAATAAATAAATAAAACAAAGAAAAAGTGGGGATAATATTCTTTTTCATTTTCTCTCTTGTTTTTTTTTGATTATTTTAATAACAGAAAAAAAATATCCATTAAATTAAGAATTTAGAATGCGTAAAATAAAGGCTCCTTGTATATAAATTAAATAAAAAGAAACAAATAACAGAAAGAAAAAGAGGGATTAATCTTATTATGCATTTTATATATTGTTTTTTTTTATTTTTTTAATAACAGGAAAAAAAATATAGATTAATTTAATAATTTATTTGGCGTAAAATAATTGCTCCTTTTATATTAATTAAAGAAAAACAAAGAAATAAAAGAAAGAAAAAGAGGGGCGAATCTTCTTTTGCATTTTCTCTCTTGTTTTTTTTTGATGATTTGACTGACAGAAAAAAAAATTCTCGATTCATTTAAGAATTCAGTAGGTGGAAAATAATGGCTCCTTGTCTATAAATTAAAGAAAAAGAAAGAAATAAAAGAAAGAAAAAGAGGGGCGAATATTCTTTTGAATTTTCTCTTGTCTTTTTTGATGATTTGACTAACAGAAAAAAAAAAATTCTCGATTCATTTAAGAATTTAGTCGGTTTAAAATATTGGCACCTTGTATATTAAATACAGAAAAAGAAGGAAATAAAAGAAAGAAAAATAGGGCCTAAAATTATTATTCATTTTATAGCTTTTTTTTTTTTATTTTTTTTCTAACAGAAAAAAAAAATTATATGTTATATAATTAATTTAGGAGGTTTAAAATAATGGCTCGTTTTATATAAATTACAGAAAAATAAGTAAATAAAATAAAGAAAAAGAGGGGCTAATCTTCTTTTGAATTTTCTCTCTTGTTTTTTTTTTGATGATTTGACTAACAGAAAAAAAAATTCTCGATTCATTTAAGAATTTGGTAGGTGTAAAATAATGGCTCCTTAGAAAAAAACATGGCTATAAATTAAAAGCAGTTCCGTTAGATTCCTAATTTCATGCTGGTTTTTCAATATAATAATCTTTACTCATACAGTGCACCCCATCACCCTCCCTTCAATAGACTCAAATATAGCTTGATCCTTTGTATAACGGGTGTCTACTATGTAGAATTTAAGATATCCAAATTAGCCTGTGTGAATGTGTGGAATATTGGATAAAAATACAATTTTAAATGAGTTAAAAGTATGAATAATAATATAAGCAAACAAGATAATCAGATTATTACAAAATGCTGCATATTACAAAGTAAGGATTTCCTTATCTTACCATTATTTATTTTAGTTTGATATATATCCTAAGACTATATATGGGATCATCAGAGGTGCTGGGTGTGAGGATGAATTGTGAAAAACGCAACTTTGAACAAAAGCATAAAAAAAACAAAAAAACAACTTTAAAACTTTGGTCGCATGCTGACCAATGGTCTACGTTCCACAAGTATCGATCTCCTGATTCACTGTCTTCGGTCGGGAGTGAAATAGGTGGATAAAAATTAGCAATCTAAAAATGCCTTTCTTTTTGTTTTACTATATCACCTTCGGGAGAGCCACTATTTTACACAATTACCGAGAGTTCAGGGTCGGGTAGTCACTTATTAGTTGAAATTTTTTTAGGGGGGGGGGGGGGAGGGAGCAATGGAACTTACTTTTGTGATTTTTACTAGGTTTAAAAAAGGGGACAACAAGAGCACATCATTTTATTTTATTTTTAGATTTTATTTATTCTTTCCCATCGATAATGAGGATTCCTGGAGCACCTACTATTTTTCTTTTTCTAAATGTCACTGATATGCGATATTATTTCAAGGTACTAGAACACAGCCTAGGTTAGAATACAGAAAAAGGGGGAAATATTATTCTTATTTTCAATGAAGGTTGTTCAAGAAATCTGATGAAAGATTAAGTTTGACTAGTACATTGTTGTACAAACTTGGAAAAATCTGGGTTAAACCAAGCTAGTTTGTTAGGAAAGTCGACTAAAAAACCCAACCTCTTCCGAGCGTGCCATCACTGGAAACCAGCTCAAATACAAACCAACTTCACTACACTTTTTTCAAATTGCCAAGGACATCAAAATAAAAACGTTCTTCGCTTGGCTATAAATATAATTTTTATAAATATAATTTCAGTAAAATAAAAATATAATTTTTACTTTACTGAAAAAAATTCAAATGAATTTACTGAAAAAAATACACATTGTCAGTTTAATATACATATGCTGATATTTATTCCTTAAAATCTTAATTAATTTTTGATTTTTAAAGTTTTAAAAATGAAAACATTTAATATAATTTTTTTTCAGTAAAGTAAAAATTATGTTCTGGCTTTTAAAATGCATAGGGGTTTAGAACCCTACTCATATTAATTTCTGCTCGTTTTGAGTTTGACTGCTATTTATTTTAATTTCTGTTTGTTTTAGGTTTCAGTAATTTATTGATACCGATTTGTGGTCAAAGTTGATATTTCAGAAATTGTGGATGATATTTGGAAAAGATGATATTTTTGGAAAAAGTTGTTTTTAATTAATTTCTGCTCGTTCTATATTGATATAGTCTTTTCCAGTGAAAAAGACAGAGCCTCTTCTAAAGTTAAACAACCATCCCTTCCATAAAAACCTTAAATACCCCCTGGGCAAAACTTACAACCCTTGCCCCTATTCTCTGTTTTTTTTTTTTAAACCCCAAAAGCCATATTATATGATATTTAGACTATTTTGAATATAATGGCTATCTCAAAATTTCTATTAGATGCATTTCGGGACAATACGACGTGTGTGTGTCTGTAGGGGGGGGGGAGGTAGCTACCCCCTGATCACTTTGAATCTTAAAAGAGCACTAAAGCGGCTGATTACCAATCCAATGGGCCCCCTCCGAAGTTTATATGATCAAGCTTTCTATAAAACCTCATATGCCCAAAGGGCATAACTTACAACCCTTGCCCTGAGGACTGAGGGGATTTGTTATCCTCAAAGACATAATTTCCAGAGCTCTCAAATACGTTGAACAAAATGGCTATCTCAAAATTTTGATTGGAAATGTTTGGGGAAATGATCACTATTATCCTCTGATCACTCTTGACTATTAATAAGGGCACTAGCGCTCTCAATTCCCAATCAAATGAGTCTCTTTTGAAGATTCTACGACAACGCTTTCAAAAAAAATATTATATGCCCTTAGGGCATAACTTACAGCTTTAACCCATACGTCCGTGGGGGGTTGGTCATCCTCAAAGACATAATTTCCAAATATTTCAACTACGTTGAACAAAATGGCTATCTCCAAATTTTGATTATAACCTTTTGAAGTTTCTACAACAACACTTTCTAAAAGAAACTTATATGCCTCCAGGGTATACCTTACAACCCTTACCCTGGGGGCTGTAGGGGGGGGGTTGTCATCCTAAAAGACCTAATTCCCAGAATTTTCAACTATGTTGGAAAAAATGGCTATCTCAAAATTTGGATTGTATGTTTTTTAGGAAATGGTGGGCGTGAGAGGTGAGTTGGTTACCCTCCAATCCCTTTTGACTATTAAAAAGGGCACTAGCCCTTTCAATTTCCAATCGAATGAGCTCTTTTTGAAGTATCTACGACAAATCTTTCTTTAAACGCCTTATATGCCCCCAGAGTATAACTTACAACCCTTACCCAAAGGGCTCTGGGGGGGGGTGTCATCCTCAAAGACCTAATTTCCATAACTTTCAAATACGTTGAACAAAATGGCTACCTCAAAATTTTGATTGGATGTGCTTGGGGAAATGGTGGGCGTGAGAGGGGGCTAGCTGCCCTCCAATCACTTTCGAGTTATAAAAAGGACACTAGCCCTTTCAATTTTCAATTGAATGAGCCCTTTTTGAAGTTTCTACGACAACGCTATCTAAAAAAATCTTATACGCCCCCTGGCTTTAACTTATAACCCTTGCCCTGAGGGGCGTGGGGAGTTTGTCATCCTAAAAGACATGCTTTCCAGAACTTTCAACTATGTTGAACAAAATGACTATCTCAAAATTTTGATTGGATGTGTTTAGGGAAACGGTGGGCGTTAGAGGAGGGTTAGTTCCCCCTACAATCACTTTTGACAATCAAAAAGGGCACTAGCCCTTTCTATTTACAATCGAATGAGCTCTTTTTGAAGTTTCTACAACACTTTCTATAAAAACCTTATATGCCTCCAGGGTATAACTTACAACCCTTATCCTGAGGGTTGGGGGGGGGGGTGTCACCCTCAAAGACCTAATTTCCAGAACTTTATTCTACGTTGAAATAAATGGCTATCTCAAAATTTTGATCGGATGTTTTGGGGAAATGGTGGGCGTGAGAGGGGGGTTAGTTGCACTCCAATCACTTTTGACTGTTAAAAAGGGCAGTAGCCCTTTTAATTTCCAATCGAATCAGCCTTTTTTGAAGTTTCCACAACAACACTTTCTATAAGAACCGTGTATGCCCCTGGGGCATAACTTACAACCCTTGTCCTGAGGGGTGTTGTGGGGGGGGGGGGGGTGTCATCCTCAAAGACATAATTTCCCGAACTTTCAACTACGTTTTAAAAAATGGCTCTTACAATCAATTCTAAACTAATAATCCACTAAAAAAAAATTTTCAGTTAAGTGTAAATTATGTTCTGGTCTTGAGAAGGTATGGGGGTGTCAAAGACATAATTTCCAGACCTTTCAACTACAGTGGACAAAATGGCTATCTCAAAATTTTTATTGGATGTGTTTGGGGAAATGGTGGGCGTGAGAGGGGGCTTAGTTGTCCTCCAATCATTTCCTACTATTAAAAAAGGCACTATCCCTTTCAATTTCCAATCGAATAAGCCCTTTTTGAAGTTTCTACGACAACCCTTCTAAGGTTTTGAATTGTCTGCTTTAAACTTCCTGCTAATTTGAATTTACTAGACTTGTATCAATCGAACTCAGTTTTAGGTAACATAATCACAACAAAAAGATAGAGGGAAAAAAAGAACTACTTTCAGTCTACATTTTTTTTATTTCTTGATCATCCAATCAGAATCCATTTCCGGTAAAAAAAAAATCCTTATATGTTAATCACTCATGTTGTATCAAGGTATGACCTCTGCCAAACGGGAATACATCGATTTTTATTCATAACAGCATTACAACTATTACTAACAACTACTCGCAGCATTAACTCCCATTAAGTTCCAGATTCCATTGATTCTTTCTTTTGTCTCTTCCGACTGCATTGGGATATAACTAATGCCTTTTCTTTTTTATAACTTTTCTTTTATATAACTAACGCTACTTTCTTTTTTATTTGTTGAAATCAGCTACTTTCTTTTTTATTTGTTGCAATCATCTCGTTTTTTATGTGTTTCTGTTATTTCTTGTACGTCTCAGCTGATTAGTCTATTATTATTCGTTGGTAAAGGCGTCCATATGTGAAGCCAAAACATTGAGGCATTTTTAGTATGTTCGTGCACTGTCTTAATCAAAAGTATTACCCGTTATATACATAAATATAAAACAAAATCCTTTGATAGTCCATTATCTGCTAAAGATTATAGAAATAATAATGAAAAGAAATAATAATTTGTACAGAAATACTAATAGATAATCAAATAAAACTGGTGAAATGTGTCTTCTCATAGGTTCATTTCAACCATTGAATGTAAGCGACTTCTGGACCATCAACTTAGCATACTTAAAATAACAAGTTTTAATTTTGTCAATATCTCTCACTGATAAAACATTCTTATAATTCCATTTCATTGTATCTGTAAACAGAAAGGTAGAGAGGTCTAAAAAACGGTCCAACAGTTGTATAGCTAAAAGTTTAGCTGCTGCCTAAACCGTATATTTGCCGCCTTACGACCATTAAGTTTGGGTAACAGAAAGAGAACAATAATTCGTTTACCAATTTGAGGACGATACAGTCGTTGAAAGTGAGTAAACCTCGATATAATTAATCTCGCAGAAAGTAATCACCCTCAAGTCAATAAATCAATCTCTCCAAAAAATCTCATTACCTAATGGCCAAGTAAACTACGCATTGGACTCAGTATAAAGGTTTCCCTTGATATATCAACAACACATTAAAAAAAAAAAATTATATTTATACAATTCTCTTCCCCTCACCCCCCAAGAAAAAGGAAAAACTAACCAGTATGTTTCCACTTGGTGAAAGCTTAAGGTTATCAGGAGAACCTGGTACATTGGCAAAAACTTCTCTCGTACCACCTTTGGGTCCTTTTAGCCAATATCTAAAGTAAAAACCAACAATTACAAGTTTAAAACTATTCTAGGATCACGTATGAAATGAATAAAGCACATTAAAACATTTAGATCACGCTTGGAAGAGAAATGAAAAAAAGAGACATTGGAGGTCTAAAATATTGAAGTAAAAGTCACTTTTCATTCAAACAAAACGATTACGGCTACACTTATAAAGCATCCTTCAACTGATTATCAACGCTATGACGACCGTCATGGATCTGAAAGGACCAGTTTTTGACATTACAGTGACACTCAACACTCTCTAGTAAACCTACTCCGATGGTATGTATAGACAATATTTTGGTCACTCAACACTACATTACAACCGCAAGGGAGTGACTAGAGTGTCACTAGAGAGCGACACCGCTTTTGTAGGAATTTAAATATAGGAATGGTACCTGAGTCTGACTTACAGAGCACTAGATAGAAACTGCTTGGAAATTTTGAGCGTTAAACTGGGATTGTAGGGCTGCAGAAAATGAGGACGGTAAGAATCGATATAGAAAACATTGCGATATTTTTTTATAATGAAGAATTGAAGAAATATTTACTTTGAGTTCAAAGAATCGAATTCTTTCAACTACTTTTTTTTTCCAAAATTATCAAGGCTAGATGCTGAGCTTCTTGTATGTTATCCAGCTCTAAATACCTCAGGGTATTTACTAGAGAATTTTTAGAGAACATACGATAAATACAGAAAATTAAAACAGGTCCTGACAATATGGTAAATTAGTTTTCGAAATAAAGACCAATATTCACGACATTAAAAATAGAAAACTGAAAATCAAAAAGTTTTGTTTAAAGTTAAATTGAAAATGTTAAAAAAATTAGGTACTTTAATAACTACCCCTACAATTCTATGATCTTCTGGCTGGTATGGACCTACAGCCCTGTCCTTCCACTATCCCAATATCTTGTGGGGTCTTTACGAGATTTTCCATAAGAAAATTGGTTTTCTCCCAAATGACTCCAAAAGTAAACGATACCGAAATCAGTGATTTGAATTTTGAGTTAACCGTTATATATTTACGAACGTTAATTTTCGAAGACATTTCAGAGAACCCATTTTTCTTTCGGGTAAATGTAGGGATTCCCCGTAAAATACGAGGATAGTAGAAGCACTGCTACAACTGACAAAAGGAGAATAAAAGTAAATATAAAAAAAGCAAAACCTCGTTAGTCTATGACGGAAGCATTCAGCAACAACAACAAAATCTTCATGAGGAGACAACTGAATACCATTCGCGAAGTGCAAATCTTCCATTAGAACATTGTTTTCACCAGTCACAGGATTGTATCGAATTAGCCTTTGAAAAGAATAGAGTAAGAATATTGAATAATTAGAAAAATTCTTCGAAAATGTCTATATTTAGAGATGAAGAACCGATGAAAAAAAATTACTTAAGAGGGACACAACTGGGAAATGTAAATAGAGAGACCGAAAGAGAGGAGAGGGAGAGACAGAGAGAAGAGAGAGAGAGAGAGAGAGAGAGAGAGAGAGAGAGAGAGAGAGAGAGAGAGAGAGAGAGAGAGAGAGAGAGAGAGAGAGAGAGAGAGAGAGAGAGAGAGAGAGAGAGAGAGAGAGAGAGAGAGAGAGAGCGAGAGAGAGAGAGAGAGAAGGGGAAGAGAGAAAGAGAGAGAGAGAGAGAGAGAGAGAGAGAGAGAGAGAGAGAGAGAGAGAGAGAGAGAGAGAGAGAGAGAGAGAGAGAGAGAGAGAGAGAGAGAGAGAGAGACTGAAGGAGGAGAGAGGGGAAGAGAGGTAAAAAGATTTGACACTACAACAAAAAAGGGGGAAATATGGCTTTTGGTAATATTGAATAGATTAGTGCTTATAAAAATAGAAACCTTTCCCGTTTAATACACAGGTAATGATGAAAGAGCTCACATTTATTTTCACTAGTATTATTTTGTCGATTATCTAACGTCTCTGAAAATATGTCAGCCCTACATGAGCACGAAAATAAGCCAAGTTAGAGCTTTGAAGCAAAGCACAAACCATAAAAGATACCAAGACAAGTGACAATACCACAACCGCTATCACAGCTATTATTTTTATGATTGCTACTTCTAATCATTGTAAAACACCAGCAATTTAGAAGCTTTCCATAGCTGGGGGCCGTGAAAACATTGACCTTATTTACATAAGCCACATTAGTTTTTATTTCCATGTTTGCTACAATATCTTTATTTACATCCTCAATGCTAGACAGATTAATTGAGTAAATCAGTGAAAAAGGTTGGCGTTTTATAATACAATTTCTTTCAGGGAAGAAGACCAAGCTGTTTTACGTTAAACTAGTTTATAGAAAAACAGCAATAACAGCAAAAATATGTATGGGAGAAATAATTCCAGGATAAAAAAAAAACAATAGATTAGACCGACTAAGTAAAAAAAAACTATCCCTCATATTTGGGAACACTCCTATCCAGGTGCGATTTCTCGATTTATATGCTCATGATTACATTTTTGTTGCATCTTTTATAACTAAAATCCTCTCAGAATTCAGACCAAAATTACGAGTTCGATGTGCTGATTAATTTAATTTTTTGTAATACAGTTAAATCACCCACTAAATTCTGATTAATCTTTGTTCTCTACCATTATCAGAATATAATTTTTATTTTTAATAAATTTAGTGCTGAAAGAACCGCGTTAGGCTTAGATGGCATAACGGTATGACTTGCGTTTAGTTGTTCTAATAAATAACATAAAGCAATTTAAAGATGCACTTTCGTGTCTACAATAAAAAGAAAATTAAGTTCATCATAACGCTCCATGAAAGCTGCCTTAGTTAGAAAAACAAATTAACAGTGTGAAACTAATTAATCCTTATCTATTAGTCACTCAAAATAATAGGATCTCCAACTCTCCAAAAAAGGAAATTTATGCAATATAGGAGACTCGAGAATCCAATATGAGTGATTAGCAAAACAAATTCGCCCATTTCTGTTTGGTACTGGTAGTTAAACTTCTTCTTTTTTAGCCCTTACGATGAATAAGTTGAATTCAATGATCCTACTAATTTGAAATTTATGGGACTACCCACAGAGTTGCGAAATAAGACAGAGGCGAGATTCAATAACTTTTTTTTTTACGAGAGCTCATTACCTTCTTTAACCATTCTTTGCTCAATTTGCTTAAATTTCTTAGTTACAATCTGTTAACTACTATCTATTCGTTAGTCGATAGATAAAAAAAAAACTGACTGGATTAAAATAAACAATATGCATCAATAACATCTGGATTCTATGATTTTTTAGAAACTTATTTGCTAACCCTGTAAAGGCATCCTTTTGAAGGTTCACCAACCAGGCCAAATAATATATTAAAATAAGCTTACTTAAAAACCATCACAGCTAACTTTATATTTCAAATCAAAACACCTTCACCAGTCAAATTATTTGAGCGAAACTTCCTCACCGTCCTGTTGCTTGCCCAAAAAGAGCCATAGCCCCAGCGTGCAAAGGATAAATTGAACTATCAGTCCAGTATATAACACCATCAGAAGCCATCTCGACGCTGTTAGGGAGGGCAGGAGGCCGCCCTTCAATTGGTTCTGACGAGTTAACCAAGGTAACTAATTCTCCTAAAGATAGCAGTAATTTACACACATGGCAGTACACTGATTATGCTTTGGTCTAAAAATCGCTAAGCTGGGAATTTGGATTAAATAACTAATAAAGATTTAAACTACAAAAACTACAAAAATAATATGCAAAAAATAATAGGCTTAAACATACTTAGTTATATTTTTGCAAAATATAGCGGGTGAAAAAATTTTCATCTTAACATGTGTCTTTAAAGGCTTACTAGAGGCATCTTGGTCTCTACATAGTGAAAATATAAAAATGCGGTTGTTTTCCAACGTATAGTTGAAGATTATATAATCAGTGATTCATTATAAATTTTTGCATAGATAAGATAAGATTTATTTTCCAAACGCTACCACAAGCTCTAATAGAGCCAAATTCACTTCATATGACAAAAAGAAATTGACAAAGCAAAACAAAGAAACAAATAATACAGCAAGAAAAGAAACACTAATCAAGCATAAAAATTGTCGATAAGAATTTAACAAATGGCTAGAATAGAAACAGAAGAATAGAAGAAGAAGGGGTGGAAGATAAAATAAAATCAGGCTCAAGAAGAAAAACATTGCTGAAACCGTTTTCAAAGTCAAATACATAAAATTAAAAAAAAACAACACTGAAAATCAAGCCAAATTATTTGTCAAAAAAATATTTACAGTCAAAGAAAGGAATACGATTAAAGGAAAAAAGATTTAAAATTTAAGGTCAGAAAAGAAATTTAACATAAATAATTATCAAATCAAAAGTGGAAAAATAAAAAGTGACAAAGATAAAAGAGAAACAAAAAAAATGACTGACATGATTATTGTGAACATACACAACAACTAAAATAAGGGACGGAGGAGTTAATTTTGGTACAGAGCATATTTCAGGGATTATTGAGGTGTACCAAAATACAGGGGATGAAGCTTTTCCGGAACCTCTAAGTAACGGTATGGAGAGGAGACTATGTTGGAATTGCGAAGGAAGCTAGGCAGGGGAGACGGGCTCTAATGGGGTCATGTAAATCACGGAAGATGTCCTCAGTACGAGGAATTGATATTGTGGATTTAGCAAAACGCAAACAAATTTGTAATCTCTTTTCTTTTAACGCGGTAATACATGCATATCTAAGGAGGAATGAGTATGGACTTTTGCTCTCTTTATAGATGATCCTGAGCGAACGCTTTTGCACCGACTCAATTTTGTCCCTAAGCTCGCTTGACAGATGCGAATGCCAGACCGGGCATTCATATTTTAATAACGGCATGATAAATGATAAATAAACACGGAGGGACTGCATCTTAAGGCAATTAAATCTGTTTAAAATTTTTAACATAGATAATAAAACTTTTGCTTTTAGAACAGTATTAGAAACACGCATATTATATCCAAAATTATTTGAACTGCTGGCAACAATAAGTATAACATTTTTCAAAAGCATTTCTGGTGGGCTAGAGTAAAGAAAAGTAGAACTGGGTTTAAAGAAAATTATATTCATTATATTTGATTTGATGGAATTTACTTTCATATTCAGGTTCTTAGCATCATCTGAAATGTGAGTTAGGATTTTAAGGGGGTCACTTTTAGCATTCCTGTGACACACCTCAAGGATCGACAAGTCATCCACGCATTTCCACCTTTGGGGAAAATCCCTACCAATATCGTTAATCATGGCAAGAAATAAAAGTGGTCCCAATAAGGTTCCTTGAGGAGTTCCACAATACATAGGGAGGGGGTAAGAGAAAATATTTTTGTATTTAACAACTTGAGATCTATTCGAAAGAAACGATATAACAATATTTACTAACAGAGGATCAAGTTCAAAGTTAACCAGTAGTGAACGAATTAGGATGGTATGGTCAACCAGGTCAAAAGCTTTTTGGAAATCAACTAAGACAAGGTTCAGCCAAACATTTGGTTTATCAAGGTTACTTACGATGGTATGCATTAAGTGCACAAGGTAATGGGTGGTGGAAGTTTTCCTTAAGTTACCAAACTGCCGGGTGTCAATACGCGTACAAATAACATCCCCAAGTATGGTATCTGTTGGCTCATTAACATGTACCATGGTGGGATGTACTATACAAGATATGTACCTATCTACGTGCACTGGAATAATGAGAGCGAATAAATTAGGAGGCGGGCCATAATAAGAACTTACCATAACAACTTAAGTTTGTTTGTAAGCTTTTAACATCACACGTATCGCTTAAAACTAAAAATAGTTTGAATTAATGGGTATTCCCGCGGCTTTGGTATTATCATATTACATGGGTTAATGTTGTCGCTTTAAAATGGTTCTGTCTGTAGAGATAAAATTTTGCCCAACATCCAAAAAATGTCATTATTTTTGATAAGCCAAAAGTAGCGTAATAGAGCCACCTAAGGAAATATAGGAAAGCGGTCTCTATGGATTTCTTTTCAGTTTTACTTTTTCCTAGTAAAGAAAGAACCAAGTTTAAACTTATTTGTATACGAGGCAAAATCAAATTGCAAGATTGTACAGCAAATTAATAGGCTCAAAGTCGCGGGTGTGTACAAATTTACTAAGTTATTATTTGGATGCAGTGTCAAGAAGACTAAATGCTGATAGTCGGAGCATTATTTATAGCGAAGGACATGAAAGACAGATAATGAATTTATTTGATATTTTATAGTAAAGAACGAACTCTAGCCCATAGTAACCAAAATACTAAAACAAATGCGATTTTCGACAAAAACCTTTTGACAAGATAATATAAGATATATAGATAGATAAACTTTTTTTTCACCAAAATTTTCATGGTACTGCCAAATTTCTTTGGTATAGTCACATTGAAAAGCAAATACATAAAAAACACTAATCAATCTTTCTGATTTTCGTTACACGCTTTTACAAAACAAAGCATAAAAGTTTTCAATAACCGCTGATGGGCACAGCGTACCGGCTGAAGTTTCTCAACAGACACTGCAACCCTGTGCGGGATCCGTTTTGTTGTGGATTGAGGGGGGAAAAGGGTTTTGTGGATTGGGTGGATCAGAGATTTTCTTCCAATGTCCATGCAGAGTTTCTCTCTTGTTTTTTTCAGAGTTTGCATTTTTAACTTTGCCAGCAGCTCTTCATATGACATTTCTGCCTGCTTCGATACTAATATAACCCAAGTATGTTATGAAAAATTGCTCCTCTGTGGCTGGACGTCATATTTGAGTGACTACACTGCCTGATTCCCTGCTGTTCGTTCTTTACTATTCCAACTAAGAAAAAGCCAAAGGCTTCTTGCTGTGTGTAATATATATTATCATACAAAGGAGCTACACACCACTTCCACACACACCCCACATACTACTGCATTGTTCACACATAGACCAAAAATTTATATTTCTTTTATAAGTATTTACATTAATTTCCCATACCATCCTCATTTTCTATGAAAAGTTTGGGGTGTATTTCTTGTTAAACGCAGACAATGAGGATATATTAACAGTTTGATAGTCTGGTGTCAACATGTAATGGTGCCATGAAAGAGAGCTAAACGGAAGAAAAACCAAAAAAAGAATCTGAGCCAAGCAAACAAAATATCTACTGCAAAAAAAAAGAAATACAAAGCTCTACATTAAAAACAGACGAGGAATGCTAGAAAATTTAAGAAACCGATTTAAAAGAAATAAAAAGACCACCGAAAGGAACAGTGCTCAAATGATGAGTAAATACCAGAATGATAAAAGCTATCAAGAAAAAGTTAAGACATTTGCGAGGCTGTATCAAATAACCCATAAAGATAGAGTTAAATGATGTTGAGTGACGGGCTTTTTGGCTCAGAAAAAGGTCATTAAAACCGTACATCATTCAACACAAAAAGATATACCCAGTCGAAGCTCAAGAGTAGAAATAGGTTTCCTATAGAACTATTTTAAAACTGGTCAAACCTAGGCGAAATGAAAATTATTTAATAGCTAGTGGAATAAGAAACTAAAATTCTTGAGACTAAAAAATATTCAAGAGAACATTGAAGAAGACGACCCAGAATATGCAATTATGGGAGAAGTCATTGACAGAGCTGCAGATAGTATGGATGATTCTAACAAGCAAAATCTCTTGTGCCCTTTTAAGTAGTAGAAATGACCGTGTGACGCCGTTTTGTGCTACTCTATACTTCAAAAACAGGACGCAACGCTGAAATTTAATAAAATTAAAAATGCCACAAAAGCAAGTTTTCTAATGAATTAAAAAAATACGAAAAATATCTGAATGATTAGGCTTGTTAATTCCAGTTCTTTTGGAGGAAAAAATTTATTATTAGGAGAGAAAAACTGATTTGACAGATCAACTTCACATGACTTAGCATTCTAAAATCTATTCACCTGATTTCCTGTTTTTTTACAGATAAAAGTAGCTATCCATAAAAAAACAAACAAATAAAACAGAATTTTAGTACAAGTTTGGAACCTGCTCTCACTTGGACGTAAAACTGAAGTTTACTAAAATTTAAACTTCCCCATAGTGTGATTAATGACAAGAAACAATATGCAAAAATTAATCATGTTAAGCACCTTAGAATTCAGACTGATGAAAAGTGTCTAACTATAATATATACAAACGGGGTTTCAATCGAAAGTGTTCTTGCTCCACGTCTTAGAACTCATACGGTGAAAACAAAGGCCATTCAAGTGTGACATATATGTGACCGAGGTTTTAGTGAGAAAGGCAACCTCACTAAACACATGAGAATCCATACCGGTGAAAAGACGTTCAAGTGTGACACATGTAAGCCGATTTCTAATACAAAAAGTATTCCCTTACTGTGCACATAAGAACCCAGGATGGTGAAAAGCTATTCAATTGTGACATTTGTAAGCGGTAGCCAAATTTGTAGTCTTAATACCCACATGAGAATCCACACCGGTGAAAAGCCATACAATTGTGACACAGGTAAGCGGGACTTTAATGCGAAAAATTGTCTTACTGTACAATTGAAAACCCACACTAGTGAAAAGCCATACAAGCGTGACAAATCCAAAAAATTTTTTCACAGAAGGGTAATCTTACTTAACACCAAAGGACGTACAACGGTGAAAAACCATAAGTGTGACATATTGTAACGAGAGTTTCAGCCATGAGGGCAATCGCCCTAGACACATGACAAACCATGCCGGTGAAAGTCATATAAATGTGAAACTTGAAACAGAAAGTTCACAGAAAAAGATAATCAGTCTAAACACCTGATAATCCACACCAGCGGAAAACCACATTTACTTTTCTAAAGCAAGAAGAACTTTTCTCAAAATAGTAAAATCAATAAATACATAAGACATGGTATTTAAGTGTGAAAGAAATAAAAAGAGCTTCAATTCCAAAAATGGCTCAATACTTGACATTTCACCACGAGGAACGGTCATATATAATTGGCATACACAAGGAGAGCTTCAGTCACGATAATAATCGATTTAGTCAAATGAAAACTTTAAGGCCTATGGTGAAAAGCCATACAGTTGTTAATGTAAAGTACGCTGAAAAAAATCCGTCTGAAAATCTGAAAATGTACAGCTACTATTAAAAACTCGCCGCAGCACCAAGTCTTTCGAGGCCAACACAGCTGCGTACACTTCACCTACACCCAAATCTATTCAAATCTTAACACTCCATCCCTCTAAAGAAGTTCCGATTTCCTTTTTGATGCAATTAAACATTTAATTTCTATTTTTTTTTAGATTCTATTTCTTCCTTCACAGTAGTTTCTATTCCTTCGAAGCTTAAATTATTCTACCACTTTTTTTCTGATAGATTTAGATTTTAATCTGGTTCTTTATCTAAAGTTGAGCAATAACAGTAGAGACTTTTTTGTAAGATAATTACATTGATTGGCCTAAGCGGGGGACTACAGGTATAAAACTGACGTTTCTCTGAGTACTGAAAAACCTTGCGAGTACTGAATTATATACATAATTACGGCATTCACTAGAATCACACTAAAATGTGCGGAATATGATGGTTGCAGTAGTCGATGCAACCTAGTAAAGGACAGACAACGGCCAATAGTAAACAAAAAGAAGAAAAAAAGCCTGAACCCCCTAAAAAACAGCATTGGATCAAAACAAAAGTAGACTCTTGGGATGATTTCCTTGGCTAAGAACCTTTCACAGGAAATTTATAGTACCTTGGCTTGAACAACAAGGAAAATTAGTTTTTACATGGGAATCACCATCAATGTCCTCTTTTTTTTCGCAGCTAGCGGGGCACTGGAGCATCATGTTTAAAATGATGTTTATAAGAGAGCTGAAGAGCTGTTTAAGAGCTCATATCAAAGGAAATGGCTGCATCTACACGCTTTTGTAATTAACAAAACATAATATTTGAAATACATGAATTTGTTTACAACAAACAGAATTTTCGTAAACAAGATGATGATACGGTAAATTCTACTTTATCTAATTTTGGCTATCTTGAAAAGGGGTTAGGTTAGAAAAATGAAACTTTCAGGGATGGGTCTATAGCCTAAAGTATATCCTGGGAAGGCATTTTGAGGTACCTACCTCCGCTCCTTCTCCCTCTAGACGGTCCTAACTTTGATGACCTTTACAGATCTGTGTGTTATAAAAGTGAAACCTTGCAAAATCTTCTGCTTAAATGAAGTACAACTAAATTGCTTTTAGCTTCACAACTTTGCTTAATCCCAAGTTATAAGGTTTTAAAGATATGCAAATACATTTCCTAAATTTTGAAAAAATACTGATATGGCTTAAAACTCTACTCAAATAACAGGGATTGAATTTTCAGAACTAAAGCCGGAGAAAGAGAAACTGGTAACTGAAAATTAAGGTAAAATGTTGTTTTGCCAAAAATTCAATAGGTATAACCTGTCACGTAGGCAAATATCAGGACCCTCTAGGGGAGAAGGACTGGAGGTAGGTACTTCCCGGGATATACTTTAGGCTGTAGACTCATCCTTGAAAATTTCATTTTCCTAACCTAACCCTTTTCCAAGATAGCCAAAAGTAGCTAAAGTAGAATTTTACCTGACGATACACTTTAAAGAGTAGCAGCTAGGGTAATAGCGATGACAACGTAGTTGGTTCTTTACTAGTCCCTGCTAAGAAAAACCCCAAGGCTTTTTACTCAGTGTAAATCATTCGGTTTTAATCACATACATAGGTTAGGTAATCATCAATCAATGTTAAGGTCAACAATATTTTCACGAGGCTTATAGAGCCAATCTGAAAGCTAGTCCATCTTTAAAAAATATCAATGACATAGTATCTTATAGAAAAAGTAAGAAGCAAAAATAAGACGAGTAAGAAAAAAAGAAAACAAAATGTATCACAGAATCAATTTGGCGGCACATCGAGCACAAACCATTCAAGGTGATTTTGAGCCACATTTATAGGGCCAAATATGTATCTAGTCTCTTTTAACGAGCAATTCTGTATGCATTTATTAATTTATGTATTTATGGATGTTTTTCTGGAAAACGGCTATATATATATATTTTGTTTAAACTGCCATGTTGACATTTTCTGGCCTCAAAAAACGATCTCGATAGGTCACTAGCTTGGGAAAATTTGTTTACAGCCTTAATTTGGGAAACAAACTTGTTTCCTATAAATGAAATTACATTCATATTCATTTAAAGAACAAAAAAAAGATACATGACAGAAACGAAGAAAATTGTAGAAATAACACCCAGTGCCTTACATGAGCTATTTTCTCAGAAAGTGACTCGATACTTGGCTTGATTACTTGGCTGATACTTGGCTCGATACTTGTCAATGGAGTCACATTGCGAAACATTTGAAGATTCGGAAGCATGTTATTTCCCTATACCTTGAGTTCGAAATCCTTTAGACCGTACTTACGAAGAGATCTTAGATTTGACAGACATACAACTTTGTGAAGTACTTAGACGGCGTCAATCAGCAGAAAAATACCTAAAAGACCATGAATGTCAACTTAAGACGATATTCACCCGCACCCCCTAGATTCCTTGCTATCAATCATGACAGATCATCTTTGTCAAACAAAATAAATGTACGTATAGCAGATTTTGATCCAGATGATGTTTGCCTGAGCAAGACACATGAAAGCAGTGCGACTAAAAGTCAATAGCATGATATTCTCGAGTCATCAGAACAGTACCGAGTATGTTCTGTAGTCATTGATAAAGGATATAATTTTGACTTGGGTCATTATGACGTTTATAGGAGGACCGTAGCAGGAAATTGGTGCTTATATAACGATTCAGTCGTAACTGTGCTAAGTGATACTAAAGAAATTCGTAGACTAGAATAAATGGTTGCAGAGCAAGCTAAAAAAAAAACAAGAACAAGACTTTGCATAGCAAAAGGAAAAAATAGACTTTTACGAGTTTCGACGTTCACCAGAAAGTAAAGAGTTATATCAAAACTTAAAATATGCATTTTTTATAACTCAAAAGATGTTATAAAATGAACATTCCATATGGTACAATAATATAGTTCAATATATGGATTAGCAGATTTTGACTAAAAACTTCGAAATTTAGATTTACCGAACAAGGATATATCCATTAAGAAATTTATATAACTGATACCTCCAATTCGAACGTACTTGTCGAGATTAAGTTTTCTGAGACTGTTTAAAGGGGTAAATATTGAATTAAACTCATAGATTTTTTCGAGTTTATTTACATGTATATAGTCCAACATCCCCCTTAAACGCATCCTGAAAGTTCCACCTTAATACCAGTAGCCTTAGTAGTAACAGATTGTAAATTTGGAGACATTGTAAATTTGGATACAGATTGTAAATTACTGAGGTATGAATTAGGTGAAAATACCACTCGATACCTTTTTTATGTTATTTCCGAACAAAATGATCGTTTTACTAGGAAATTCAATTTTAAGCCCTTTATGAACCTTTAAAGATGATACCTTTTTCTTTTATTTTCGGGTATATAAAAGGGTTAAAAACAACCATTCTTACTTCACAATAAGCAGAATGATTAAAATTAACTTATTTCGACTGTAGATCCACTATACTTTATTCCCGACCCCCCTCCAAATGTACAAATATTTAATCTAAATTATATATTTCCCGTGTATTTTCTGGTTCTCAATTTCGTCACAGTCGGTTCAATTTACAGGTACACGGGTCTAAACAAGAGTAACGCTAACGGCTTAAACTAAACAGGGCAGTCTTTAAACGATTTATAAATTATTTGTTCAATTGGAACATGATGAATCAATGCCGGTGGATTCCATAATTTTTAAAAGAAATGGAATTATAATCAAATAGTAGACTTTTAAGCAATATTTAAACCCTTTTCTTTAGCTCACAATAAGAGAAAAGGTATCATATTTAAGGGTCCATAAAGGGCTCAAAATTGACTTTCCGAATAGAACAACTATTATATTCGGAATGAACATAAAAAATACATCGAGTGGTATGTTCACCTAATCCATACCTCAATAATGAAAAATTGAAAATCTGATGCCCACTATTGCCAAATATTCACGGTAAAAAAGGCGGGAAGGAGAAAGGGGTTTGCAGGGCCCGCGGGACCACTTTATGCTTCCGATCAAATTGACTGAAATTCCTTGCAGTGGTCTTACAGAAATACGTGTATAAATACATATGATGTATTTTTTAATATCTAGGAGGGGAGTTTTTATCCTCGCTGAAAATCCAAAAAAGGCAATTTCGAGACTCCCCCCAAAAAGTATTTTTCAAACCTTGGGGGGAGGGGGGGGGCAAATCTCCCATATCCAGTCCCCATGTCCCAATTTAAACCCCTTAGTCCTTGTGTGATTAACGCCCAAATAAGGCTCCATATGCACACCCTTTTATTAAAAATTATTCAGTTGGAGGGGCAAGTACTGGAGGGACCAGAAGCCTTCTTTGGTCCTACAAACTCTGCATGTTACAAACCCTTGCAGGCTTATGGATCAAATAGGGAGCAACATGTCTACTATTCTGCTACGAAGTTTGAAGTGGAGAAGGATTTTTGGAGGACCCAACATGTTCGTCCATTAATACCAATTGGGAATCCTTGCCAATTACGGTTCAAGCAAGGTAAAACAAACCACACTTAACGCTAAAAAGCAGGGGGTGGGAGTGACAGGGTGCTGTTGGATGGCCTACGAGTCAAATTTATAATTCTGATAGTACAGAATACGAATTCTTACGTGATTCCAGTTTAAGGTCAAACCTGGGGTGTGGTAGGATATAAGAGGCGTCACGGGCTGGTTTTGTGCCTTCAATCACACATATTAAAGCTCTAGCATGATTCCAGTTTAAACAATGCGCAACACGCAAATCCATCAATTAAAGCTTGATAGAGAGAGGGGTGGAGGGCGTGACAAATGGGTCATGTGCTCAATCTGTGCTTTGATCATTGGCATTGAAAATCATTGCACGCTTCCAATTTATACAAGGTGCTACCTGCCCGCATTTCTGATAAAAACTGGAAGTCAGGGAGCGCTTGGATTTTGCGGTATGTGCTTTTACAATAGGGTAGATCACATCAGAGCGAGAGCACAATAAGCTCAATAAGCTTCTTGAAATTGTCAATGAGATGTATCTCGTCAAAAAAAAAAAAAAAAAAAAAAAAAAAAAAAAAAAAAAAACTGAAAAGATGTACGATAGCAGATCATCAAGGATTTTTGTTCAGTCGTAACAAAATAATTGTACCTGTCTCAGAATAAAAGTTGAATTTTTTGCCTCGGACCAAATTTCTGATTTCATTAATAAGAAAGAAGTAAAGGCCAAGCTCTAATTTTGTTGGAAATTATAGAATTGCTAAAGTCTAGGGGGTAAACATAATACGATACCTCTGCTCCTGTCCCAAACACTGAGAATGAAATAACAAACCTATCTGGAATCACAAACAGAAATGGATTATAACAATAGATATAAGCACTTTCAGACCCGCCAAAAAAATGTTTTTTGGATCTCTAAATTTTGTATTTAATAATCAGGAAAGATCATTACCAAAACGGCCAAAGAGCACGGGAGCTGTTGCAAATTTTAAGTGCTTTTTGATTTTAGTCGACTTCAATTTAAAACAGCGGTCTTACTGCTTGCCATTCTTACTGCTTACCTCGGATAGGTCTCTACAACGCATACTATAGAACTTTACTTCAACTCAAACACTTTAACCGCTGGCTCAAGGAAAAAGAAGACTATCTATTTTGTCCTCAGATTAAAACCTCTGAACCAACGCACTACAGTTCTAGCTTGTTGGAGATGAAATCGTATATATCGCCTTATATATCGAAATTTGACCCCATACATCAATTTATCAGTGTAGAACACTTTGCGACAATACAGACGACTGAAAACAATCTAAATGGGATGTTTCCTTCAATACAACAAGCGTGGTAAAATGATTAGAAATCAGTTAACTTTCAACATAACATCGAACGTTTTTTCTCTTTGTTTGCACGAATCGTAATTAAGAGTCACACGGAAAAGATAAATAAAACCTCAAAATACCTGACTTAGGGTCGAGTCTTAATATTCCTTTGTAAGCATCAGCAATTAATATATTTCCTTGTCCATCACTTCTTAGGCCCAGAGGACGGCCACAATTTTTAACGTCCCATTTGTATTCTATAAGAATAAAGCTGAAAGTTTCCTGCTCTATTCATGAGTGTAATCAAAGCAAGATTATTTAATAACAATGGTGACATCTCCCAGGTTTTATAAAAAGAAATAAAATGGCTCAGGTGCCATTAGCATGGCACCTAAACATGATAATCTTTTTCTTCTTTTTTTTTACAGAACTTGGCACGGTAAATTGTATTTCTCAGCACCTTGTGAAGTTATTCAGTCCCCTCTTCCCCTTATCCTGGAGCAATTATGGTTACTTAATAGTATACAGCTACGAAAAATTTAAGAGAGAAAAAAGGAGTTTAATTTAAAATGGAACAAGATAAAAAAAAAACCTTGAAAAAAAAAATCCGAAAAACTTATTCAAGTTCTGTTGTTGTTTTTGGTGTTTTTGTTCCACTACTTTATTTAAATTAAACCCGTTTTTTCTCTCTTCATTTTTTGTAAATGGAAAAGCAATGTGACACAGCTATGAAAAATCTACAAGGTATACAATATAAAACAGTAAAAATTAACTTCATTGGACAGAAATGATTCTTGAACATGAGCAAAGTCGTCGTCATGAAACTTTCTTAGTAACTTATTAAGGTTGAGGCAAGTCTTCAGAAATATCAGTTTCACATAAAATTTTATTAGAAAAGGACTGATCTTCATTCTTTAACCCAAGCAGGATTTGGCATAATTACGTTAATTTATATTTATTCAGAAGAAATGCAACAAAAGTGATGCGACATTCCATAGGTAACGCTTGTTCGAGAAGCCTGTAGCTATAATTAACACTCCTTCAAAATTTTGCTGAGGAAACATCCTTTAATAATGTGAAAAAAAAGGAAAAAACGAAATATTACATAGAAGTCAAATTGTATGTGGGACCTTCTTTTGAAAATTATAACGTAACTTTGCTGGTGTTTGATCAGATTTTTTTGGGATGGCGTCATTAAAAAACCACAAACATCACAAACACCCCTTAAAATCTAACTTATTTTAACCACAACTTCTGCATAGTCGTGTACCTTTTTCTTTAAATACAAACCCTTTCTAATTTGAGAATCCTCAGCAAAATAAATAGACACTACCCGATCCTTTTCAAGGAACCGTATCTTGCAAAGCTGAGGTTGAAGAATACAAATAAAGAATGAAAAAAAAAGCAGAAAAAGACAATTACCACAGTGTCCAGTCCGAGCAACGACTTCGTACTTTCTTCCTCCATCAACTACTTTCAGAATAACACCTCCTTGAATACCCGTATAGACTTCAGATACTCCATGCTGAAAATCAATTTATTCATACAATTTTAGATAATAGAATATAAGTAAAAGAACATTCTTTTAATGTTGATATATATATATATATATATATATATATATATATATATATATATATATATATATATATATATATATATATATATATATATATATATATATACTATATATATATATATATATATATATATATATATATATATATATATATATATATATATATATATATATATATATATATATATATACGATTGCTGGTATCTCAAAAGAAAGGAAAATCAAGTAAAACTTCCCCACGCGCATTAATAATGATCATTATCTTTTAAATTTGAAAGTGTTTGAAAAATTTCCAGTGGAGAGTTCCCCTCCTGCATACAAATCCTCTTCCGCAAAGCCAAGCATCCTTCCCCCAGCTTAAGATTCCCGCCGCGGAAAAAAGTGTAGTAGTGCATACAGGAAATACATTCGATTTTATGTACATAGATATATGTACGAAGTTTAAGTAGGTCCAAGTTCCTGGGGCCTTCTGAAGTAATTAGGCAGGTTACGTCACACAAGATTGTCTATTCCTGCTGATTCGGATTAGAATATTATTAACTTGAAGAGGGAGGGGAGGTATAAATAAGAAACCTGCAGTTTGAGACTCCAATTTTCATCCAAAATAAATTTGGATTAATATATTTTGTGGTAACACGGTGTTGAAGTGGTGACCACATTGCAGAACATTTTGAACAAAAAAGGCAGTTGTTAAATATCGAAGCGCAGGGACAAGAAATCAATATTAAGCATAACAGCAAGGGTTTGGTGGTGGTCACAACTCCTTCTTTCGTTTTTAATAATGACTTGTTCTATTGTGCAGGGAACAAAACACACATTACTGACAAAGTCATGATTCTATGGCATACCAATCATGCTTCCACTAAACATTGCTAATATTTGAGTGTGGCATTGGAAGCATCGTAACTGACCGTTAATATCACACCTTCTTTGAGAGAATCCCAGAAACTGATGAGTCTATTGAAAAAGTAACGGTTTCGTTGGTGTGTTTGTGAAGCGACGTCTTGATGACTTTCTTTGACCTCTTTCTCTTGACTCCTAGCAGAGGTAGTGGTTTACAGCATAAGATGAGAATACGTTTTTTTCTATTATTATTAATTTATGGGCAAAGAAGGTATCTTCTTATTTATATCTATAAAAAATGTTTGGCAGCTTTAGATGACTCAAAACTTTTTGTGTGTTAGGAAATGGAGTTCTCCATCCACTTCTGGGCACGCCTTTGGACTCCTTAACAAGAAGCTTTATCATTTTCATAAAATGGGTGTACCGACCCCAATCTCACGTCTAACTAGAGGCTCGTTTTCATACCCAGCGGGTTCCAACACGGGAAAGACCCATGAATCATAACAAGAGGGCACTTCAATTCAATAATTTGGCTTCAAGGCCAAGACACGAGGTTGGAACTCTCTCTGCTGAAAACACTTTGCGCTGGGAAGGCTGGAAATAGAGCAGAGACTTTTAAAATTGCTTGCCATGAACTAATGTTCAACACCTAAACATACGCATTTGAAATTGACTGAAAAAAGGACTATGTTGCAGTTTACATACTCTCGTATAATTGCTGGAATTGATCAAGAAACGTGTTTGTAAGTACTTCAAGTTTTTACTAATTCTCCATTCATTAATCTTCATTTCAGTCATTCAGTCCTTTCAGTAGTTAATTTATGGTTCATTTTTAATCTGGTCACCAAGAATTGCTGAACCCTGAAGTTGGTGCTTCGACCGGTTTCAGATTCTTTCAGTCACGGCTTTATAAGTAAAGACCAATTTGCATTTTGGACACAAAGGTTCATTTTATGTTCATAGTATTTGGTTGGTTAAAGAAGCAACAGCATTGGCACAGGAATTGAATTTAAGATGATCGTCAAAAAACAATACGCAGATCTCTATTCTCACTGACTATCTCAAGCTAAATACTATTAAGGGTGCATCCAAAGTTTCCAAACCAAAAGTGCACCTAGGTATTCAGTATTTGAGCATTTTGACACTTAGAGTTGCCCAGTCAGTCAGTTGATCGATGTCAGATTGAAAAGTATTGAAATAGATTCACTTGCAACTCCTCCAGTATGTTCAGAATTAGTATATATAGTTAAAGGTTCTGCAGTGTGCATTAATAAACAAGTTTAAAAACCGGTACTGAGCGATTAAAAGTGCGAACGAACTGACATTTAAAAACATTAAGGATTTTTTAATCAGATTCGATAGGCTAATCTCTGTAGTTTTCACTGAAGCACTTGATTCCATAGACATACCCAAATCCCTGGAAAAAATAGAGAAAGGACAGCCTAAAAATGTAATTTTTTCTAATTTTTACCAAGCCCCTAGACACAATGTTTTAAATCCTCCTAATGGTTGCATTTTTTGGCACCTATGAGTTAAGCACTGCTTGCTAAGGGTATACATGGCTTTATGCCTTCAACCCTAGCTCTGGAGTCTCTATCCTAGCATCTTATGTATCTACATGTGCACAACTGTTAGTAAGTTGAAGTGAACAAGCGTACAATAATTTGACTTGTGTGAGTTCAAACCGTAAATTCAATCGTTTAGAAGAAAACATGATCAAGTCAAAAATACAAAAAAAAAAGAAAAAAGGTGTAATTACTGCTTATGCGCCAATCATTCGGTAGGAAAAATGTCAAGAATTTGTTGGTGTTTGCTTGCTTATATGCACGGGTGTTGAAAAACTGTCTTGGGCAGATATTAAAATTAATTTAGTCGAAATGACTTAAAAAAAAAAAAAATCTTAATAGTTTGATGGCAAAAGTCTTTTTTTGTCGTTTTGTAGACTTTTTTTAAATTGTTTTGGACTAACCATTATTGTTAAGGATTATCTTCATGCCTATCAAGTTGGAATGAATCAGGTATTTTGATAGTCAAACCTAAAAAAAAGTGTAAAAAGTAATTAGTCAGGATTGGCTCCAAAAAGGTTCGTTCGGCTCGTTTTTTCCTTTAAGTGGAAAATTTGAGGTAAAAAAAGCTAGTTTTAAATTACAGCCTGGAATATGCTCAATTTTAAATAAAATTCCAAAAAAATAACATTCTTGAAAATAAAACAACATAATCCAAAAGTGAACAGTTGTATTTACCAGATAGTAATCCCACTAGAACTATTACTTGCATCGAAACATGATTTAGGTTGTGCAATAACCAGTACTTTTTCCTACTGGAAATAAAAGTCATCCTAACCCAAAATAACAAAATAATTTTCATACAAATGATTTGTTTTTGTTGTTTTGAAGAAATAACCCCCCCCCCCCTCCCATCCCAAAAAAAAACTTTGTACGTACTTGAATGGGCGTTAACCTATCATTTACTTATAACTATCAATAAAAGTGACTCAAATTAATAAAATTGAAATAAAACATCCGAAGCTATAAATAAATGAAAGTTTTTTCGTTTTGCTTAACTACTTGTTGTTAATTTTCGCTAATCATTTTTTCTTAAGCACCTGAGGCAACTTACACTACTTGATTAATTTGTTCATGCTAAGAAGAAAATGCATACATTTTCAAAAGATATACCTAAGTTGACATTTTTCAGAATGTCTAACAGATGTACAAACGCACCAATCTGCGCATATATGCCAACCGAAAGTGTGATTTCTTGTAAAATTAGGAGGTGGCATGGGATACCCCAGGGTTATCTCTCTAAAAAATTCAACTATGGCGATGGAAAATGCATATTCACCTTTGGGTCTTCAACTTCAACAATAGATTCTGGTCCATGAATTTCTCCAACAAAAAGATTTTGCGCAGACGCTAGAAGATTATTCCTACTCAAATGTCCAGATGCACTAAAAGGCTTTGGAAGTCTAAAATGAAGCAAAACACATACAGCTAAATACGTTATGACAACTGTCTATGCAAGTTTGACAGCATTTTATTTGGCAATCTCTTACCAAATCTTCCTTAAAACTCACTTAACAGTTTCCCCTAGTGATATGGATAAAACAAAAGCAGTCTAGAGAGGAAGAATAATCAGAAATAGCTGCACAGACTCCTTTTGACTATTTTCAGTTGGACAAGATTAAATAAAAAAGATGAAGTTATTCTACGAAAAATAAAAATTTAAAGCTCAAAACGAGCAAACTTAAAGTGGGCTTAAAGTTCACATAAAATGTCAAATCCAAAACAAGCAGAAATTATTATAAAAGAAAGAAACGAAACTGAAAAACACTAGAAATTACAATCAACAATGAGACAGAACTAAAATCAACAGAGAATACCGCAAATAATAGCGATGTTAGAACCCCTTGAAGTTTGAACCCTCACCACAACACCCTCCTTCCCATTAAAAATTGATAGACTATTGATTGGACTTTACTGAAAACTAAATGGATTACTTAAATTGAAGCGTTTGCCAAATAAATGCGATGTTGCCGTACTCAGACATGATTCTCTTTTAGACATTACTGAAAGCTATATAATAGCCTAAATTGAGTGTTTTATTTAGACAACTGATTTTCTATACATCTGAAAGAAATATGTTTAAAAGGAAGTACAGATAGATAAAAATATAAGAGATATCCAGTTAACAAAACTGAATTGATTATTATAAATTTACTAATATCGAAAAGGGAATCATTGGAAGTTTGAAAACTATTATATTTTATGATCTTTAGATGTTAGAATGAAAAAAAAGCAACTATACAAATTATATATTATTTTCAGTAAAGTGCAAATGAAAACTGGTAATTTCCGTTCTTTCTAAGTTCGACCTTCATTGTTGAATTGTAGTGTCTGTATTTTTACCACTATGGACATTTTACAGAAGTCAAACTTCGAAACTTTGTTGTGAGTGGTGTTTACCTAGTGCGCAACATCTCTTGTGGCTTCGTTTAGGCTGGTTTAGAATGATGGGCGACAGTTTTTATTCGAGAATTTTATGTATTTATTTTTACTTTTTTTATGTGTTTATATAAATGTGTAGTTGCATACACTACATAGACAAGCCATAGAGCCTTTCGTGGGCCAAGATGTTTGAATTGTGTTTTTTTTATATTTTGATAATAAATTAAGTGATTGACATCATCTCGAAGAAATTATTTCGTTTATTAAGCACATTTTAGTGGTTATAAGCTCCAAATAAAGAAAGTGCCTCGAAGCTCTATTTTCATAATACCTGATGCTTTTGGCTATGCCTAAACTGAATGGGGACCAACCCTTCACCTTTACTCAATGAAGTCCAATGAAATCTAATCACCATTGTGCTGCTTGTCAGAACTAACAACGACTGGGATCTACCTGCAAATAGCTGAAAAAGAGCTTTGTTTGACCAACTGTTACGACTGGTTATGTACAGTTACGAACTGGTACAACAAAGCAACAGCAAAGATGAGACACTCCCAGGTTAGTGGCAGGTTTTTCGGATCAGATTAGGGGCAGTAACGCACAATCGCCATGACCCTAGGGACAATCGCAAGGAAAACTGACTCATTTTGTTGGCTATCAGGCTTGGTTGTTCCATATAAGTCATGGTTGTTTCATATATCAGCTTAAAAATCACAGGAAAGCTTTATGTTTTTTCCTAACACCAGAAAATCTTTTCTTGTGTATTTTGGGAGTCGGTTGGGTCAGATTGTCAGTCGTTATAATAGAGGTAGCCATGGTAGGAGCAGTACTGGTGATTTTCGCTTTAATGAAAATTTGTAATCAACCTACTTGGTAATTTCGGTGAACATATAAAAAAGAGCGAAAATTGTGTTTAGCTGTTTTGATTTTGGACTTCTGCATTGCAATATTAGCCGTGTATTTGTAATCAACAAGTTCAAATATCCCCATATAACAATTTTGGTGAACATCAAAACCTACTTTCAAACCTGAATTTTAGAAAGCTTTTATTCTGGACTTGAATTTTGCAGCTTGAACATCAGACTCATTATCAACAAACATAGAAGGCCTCAAATATCAACTTTGGTGGAAATGAAACATATTTGAGAAATATGAACTGCCTTAATTTTAGCTTTTGAAGTTCATATTGCAACAATCCTCAGGTTTATAAAAAAAAAAATGTCTGTATTTTTCTCGTGGAAAAGGAGCTTTTGTTAAGCACCAAACACTGAAAAAAAATCTGCTAATTCTCTGAGCTGTGTTCGCGTTATTGTTATGTTTTTCATTAAAATGGAAGATGAAAAACACAGTTCTTGAACAAAAAGCAACATGTAAAAACAGAAAAGATAAAATTGACTTGTATATATAGTCAATCTGTATATACAAGCAAAAATTACCAAACCTAAAAAAAAAAAACCTAAAACAAACAGCAACATCAATAGATAAAACAGTCAAACATAAAAAAAAAAAACAGAAATTAAAAGTAACAAATAAAAGTCATGCATGAATTGAAGAGAAATTAAGACAAATAATGTTTATAAATACTTTTCTTTTTTTTTTTTTTTGAATTAAAAGGTAAGGTGTGAGAGTAACTCAACCCCCTCTGATTCAATCCATTTAACTTAATCCTCATTGAACTCATCCTTTGGTTATTTCAACCCCATTCAACTTAACTGAGTTGAATGGGGCTTGAGTTGCATGGGAATGATATAAACGAGCTTCAATTGCAAGGGAGTTGAGTTGCATGAGGGTTGAGTTGCACGAGGGTTGAGTTGAATGGGGGTTGCGTTGAGCGCGGGTTCAGTAGAAAAGGACTGACTTACGTGGGAACCAAAATTTAGTCTATAAAAGATCATCAACTTAATCTTTATAAAGCTTTTACAACCACCAATCAACCATATTTGAAATCATCTATTGGTTTGAGCTTTTGATTAAAATTAGCATTTTGAAATATTGATCTCTTGCCATGAAGGGCCTTGCAGGCACAAAGGGTAGAAAAATGGCCATTAGACACACTTGATAATTTTGCTACTGAAAATGAACACTAAATCTCACCACTCGGAATTAAAATGTACTGTCTCCCCAACTCCTATGATTGTCAATTCAATAAGACGAGGCTTAAGAAAAAGTGAAACACTATAACAGAGACATGTGCCTGTACTAGTGCACAGACCATGGTACAGTTTAGGATCTACAACAAAAATTTGGAAACAATTTTGGGATGAACATAGATCATTCCTTTTGTAAATCTTGCCCAATTGAAAAATCTTTCTAAGTGCAGAAAAATGACTAGAGAAATTTTCTACACATCATAAAAAAAAGCAGTATATAATAACTGGAAGTATGCTCTGTTGTCTCATGTAATGATGGCCCAAAGTGTATAGTTGAAAAAGAAATGTGATTTTTATCCAAAAAGAATTTGTGGTTGAGTATCTGAATACAATAGCAATTAAACTTACTTGTAAGATGTCAGTTTCTCATATGGAGGAATCCCAGGTAGCACAGCAATTAGACAAAGGACAAGAACTGGGTCAATTAAACGTCTTAATAACCGGAACATAATTATCTTTGACTATAAAATGGCAAAATCAGGTTCTTAAGAAGCTTTTAGGTCAAGAAAACAGAATCTAAAAAAGAAAAAAATTGTAAAATGAAAGGCCAAAATTTATCTTTCTGATTACAGAATAAAGCTCATCATAGGTAGGGTATCTTGTACAACTTTGTTTTCTTTAATTGTAACTTATAACAAGTAGTATTGATTCAGTCATGTGTGTTTTATATATTTTATTCATTCCTAAAAAAAGAAATTCCTTTAACATAAGTTAAAGTAGTCACCTCAAACTTGGGGGCTCCTAAGCTGCAGGACATACTAGTGTACAAGGTAATGTAGCCATGCATACATAAGCATCTATTGTGTTTTCAGTTTCATGCCCCAGTAAAAAGCTTCTACATTTCCAATCCAATAGTCAGAACTCTTTACACCTACAAAATTGGAGGATATATATAATCTCCGAATTTATATAGTCTACAATTTACATACAAATATATGATCTACTTTAATTCATTGATACAATATCAACGATTATAGAGAGTTTCCAGTGGATATATAGCCCCTTAACATTGATGTTTGCAACCTGCTTTAGTATATCAGTGAATTTTCAATAGCAAAATCATTCCCGCCAATTATAGCCCAATTTATCTATGTACAATATTTGATTTTATGCCTTAAAAGGCAATATGAAAGGGCAGTTGTAGAACTATGTGGTGAAAACACAAAAAATACTAACAAATTCCTTGTTTTTGAAGGTAGAATTTATTTTTTAATAGCTGACCTAAAAAAAACATAATATCATTCCCAAAAAATTCTACCCATGCTCTTTGACAACCTGGATACACTTAAACTTTTTTGATTTATTTAAATTCTAAGAGCAGAAGTAGTAATAGGAGTAGCCCCAAAATTTTCAACTTAATACCCCCAGTCGGTCTTGACATATTGCTGAGGTTTCTTATTGGCAACTATAGACACAGTGCCTTTTGATTTAGTTTTAAAGCATTATGGACCAATTACATAATTGTGAGGGGTTGACATATCCAACATCCATAGAGACAAAGTTACTGGACCATTCTACTATGCTGAACAAAATGACTGTCTCAGAGTTTTGACAGGATGTATTTGAAAAATAAATGGGCTTTAAAGGAGGGTTGCTTTTCCTCCAATCTTTTTTACTCTTAAAAAAGGTCCAAAAATTTTTGATTCAATTCAACATCCACCTAAATAATCCTTTAAAGCTTTGCCTTAATACCCTTAGCTTGCATAGTAGCAATGGTTGTAGTAGTGCTAGTAGCAGTCTGCACATAGCACCTTTGCTTTTTTCAACATACACTGAAAGCTTAAAATTAATACCATCAACCATTTCTGATCTGTCCTCTTCACAACCTGTGTTGGCATAGCGTGTTTCAATTTAGTTCAATAAAGTTTCAATATTTCCCAAATGTTTTGTATTAAAACCACTAGTTTGAGCAGCAGCAACAGTACTAGTAGTAGTAGTAGTAGCGATAGAATTAATAGTAGTAGCTATAGCTTTAGTGGCAGTAATAATGATAGTAGCAGTAGCAGTAGTATGAGTAGAAGCAGTAGCAATAAGATGCAAATATTTTCTTTTGGTTAGTTCAATATCACCCAAAACAAGCTCTGTTAGTTTCAACTTCACATCAAACTGCTTCTAAGATATTGTTGTTATGCCCCATTGACAACCTGCATTATGTCCCAACCTGCATTATGTGATTAGGTCCCCCCCCCCCCCTAAAAAAAAAAATCCTTGAAAATTTCCCCTTCATACCTTTAGGCATATTTGAAATAGTAGTCACAGTAGTAGTATTGATATTACTACCAGTAGTATTAATAGTAATAGCAGTAATACTAGTAGCAGCAGTAGTATTGATGCATTGCCTTTACAAGTAGTTACAATAGAAGTAGTAGTAGTAAATGTAGCAGTGATTGTAGTATTAGTAGTAGAATGCACAAATTGCCTTTTCGTCAGATGATCTTCCCCTTTAAGCATTATCTGAAAGGTCCAACTTAGTACCCCAATCAATTCTAGAGATACACTCTTTTGACAATGTACATGCACACAGTACCTTTTGATTTTTTTCAAATTTCCCCTCAATAGTGTAAATGGGGTAGTATGGCGGTAGCAGAAGTAGTGGTGATAGTTTTAGTAGTAATGGTAGCATGCAAATATTCCCTTTTGATCATCTCCCTAATCATTTCTTGAAAGTTTGAAATTAATATATCCAGTCATTCCTGAGTTATGTCCTTTTGAAAATCCATATACACATAATATGCTTTGATTTAGTTCAACACGCTCTGAAAGAACCACCTGAATGCCCTTTGTCTTTTTGGAAAGTAAAGTTCAAAAATGCATACCTTTCTGAATAAAATATACTATGTGAAAACAATGAAGAAATTGCATAACTTACAGCCCTTGCCCTGAAGACTGTGGGGAAGTTGACATCCTCAAAGACATAATTACTGGACCTTTCAACAATGCTTAACAAAATAGCTCTCTTGAAATTTTGATCAGATGTGTTTTGGGGAATGATAGGCTTGGGGACCATCCTTTCCATAAAAACCTTATATGCCCCTGGGGCATAACTTACTACCCTTGCCCTGAGGTCGGGGGGGGGTTGTTATCCTCAAAGACATAATTACTTACAACCCTTGCCCTGAGGTCTCTGGGGGAGGGGGGTTGTTATCCTCAAAGACCTAATTTTATTGGATGTGTTTGGGGAAATGATGGGCATGGGGAGGAGGGCTGGTTGCCCTCTAGTCACTTCCAATTATTGGAAAAGGCACTAGAAGTTTGAATTTCAAATTGAATGAGCTCCTTTAGAAGTTTGTACAACAACTCTTTTTATACAAATTGCCCTGGTCTAAAAATAAAAAAATAATGATAATAAATAATACATTGTGCCCACATGGCTCTTTACTTAGGCAGCACAATTGTGCTGCCTATGAAAAACTGATAAGATTTAAAATATTCTTTTCTTTACCAATGAAAAAGACTATGTCAATTAAAAAAAAACAGAAATTAATTTTGAAAAAGTTTTTCCACAAAAGAAGTTTTTAAAATAAAAGTAAATGGCTATATTAAACCAAAGATGAGCAGAAATAACGTAAAGTTTTTTTTTTCAAGTGTAAAACCTAAAGGAACATAGATTAAAACAAATTAACAAGTTAAACTGAAAACAAGCTAGCAGAAATTAAGAAGAGTAGGACTGACACTCCATCCCTTCTAAAGACCAGAAGACCTTATTAAATTATACTTTAATAAATCTGAAAATAATTAGGACTTTTGGGAATAAATATCAGTATATATATCAAACTGTCAATCAACATCCATTTTTTTCAGTAATCTTGGGTAAGATTGAGTTTTATTCGTTTTTTTTTCTATGCTAGAAAATAAGCATTATCAAACAGTTCATGGTAATCGAAACTCTAAAAAACGGAATTTTGATACCAATAGATACATCAAAAGAATCAGATTTTAATTCTGATTTCAAATATATAAGCTTCATCAAGTTTAATCTTACCCATCAAGAGTTACGTGCCTGAGAATATTTGGCTGATTTTCGAAAAAAGGGCAAAAGACCCCCTAAAAGTAATAGAACCTTAATGAAAATTACACCATCATATTCAGCGTATCAGAGAACCCTACTGTGGAGGTTTCAAGCTCCTATCTACAAAAATGTGGAATTTTCCATTTTTTGCCCAAAGAAAGATCACGGATGCGTGTTTATTTGTTTTTTTTTGTTTTGTTTTTTTCTTTTCCCCAGGGGTAATTGTATTGACCCAGTGGTCATAAAATATCGTAGGAGGGCTCATTGGAACGGAAATTAAAAGTTCTAGTGCCCTTTTTAAGTGACCAAAAAAATGGAGGGCAACAAGGCCCCCTCCCACGCTCATTTATTCCCCAAAGTCACCCAATTAAAATTTTGAGATAGCCATTTTGTTCAGCATAGTCAAAAATCTAATAAATATGTCTTTTAGGATGACTTAATCCCCCACTGTTCCCAGGGGAAGGGCTGCAAGATATAAACTTTGCCCATTGCTTGCATGTTGTATTGGCTATTGGGAAGTACAGAGACATTTTCACGAAGTATTTTTTTCTGGTGGGGGGGGCTGGAGAAGGGGTTACTCGGGATAATATTTCAGTGGAGGATGTTTCTTTGGGGTAAGGGACATTTCTATGAAGGGGGCACCGGATTTCCAAGAATTATTTAAAAAACGATCAGAAATTAAATTAAAAAAAACAAGTTTTTTTAACTGAAAGTAAGAAGCAACATTAGAACTTAAAACGAACAGAAATTATAACGTATATGAGGGGGTTCGCCCCCAAGTCAATACCTCGATCTTTACGCAACAGTTTTTTTTAGTGCTTTCAAAAGAGCTATCTATTCTAATTAAATGGCCTTTGTGATTCAGGGATTTGTGAATTTAAAAAAATTTAATGTTGCTCCTTACTTTCAGTTTAAAAACTTCTTTTTTTTATTTAATTTTCAGTAAAGTGCAAACTATGTTCTGTTCTTTAGAAGGTACAGGGCTGTCAGCACGATTCCTCTATGTTTCTGCTTGCTTTGAGTTTGACTTGATTCTTCATTGTAATTTCCATATGTTTTGGGATTTATTTATTTTTTGATAGTTAATTATTGTAGTCTTACATTTAAAAAATTATTTGAATCTATTCCTTCTCATCTTTGGGTTCATGCAGCTCTTTAATTTTCTTTCACAAACTTTTCTTGTGAAAAATATTTTTAAAAATTAATATTAAGAAATGATAGAGAAATTGGAAGGTTCAGCTGATGAGCCTAGATAAGAACAGAAAAGCCAAAGACAACTCAGAACTAAATAAGGCTTTGGGCCAACAGAACAAGGTCAACGTGCAAACAGAACAAAATAGCAACCACCAACCATTGCTATAGTAGTTGACCAGATGTTTTTGAATGAGCTATAGCCTTGTGATTATGTATATGCAAAGTAATTTAGCCTCCAAAACTGATTTTGATATTCCACCCCCCCTAGAGATAAGATTAGACAAAACTACAAAAAGACACATCAATGAGCACAGCTATTAGTTCTTACCAGGATTGGCTGGGGTGCATCATTTCTTGTAGATATACTTATGAAAAGAACTTAGACCCCATTTCCCTTGCCCCAGGAAGGCTTAATTTAAATTGCAGTTTGGAGCAATCTAAGGATTTCTCCTTGTAGAGCTCCAGAGTTGACAATTTGAGTTGTATTCAGGATTCTTTAGTGACCAGGTGAAATATGCTGTTCCATAGCTTCCCAGTTGAGTTTAAACTCCATGGAGGACCACTCAGTATCCAGTCCTTGTTTGAAGATGTCCACAGATTAAGTAGTAACAGCTTCTTCAGAGTTTATTCGAGCTGTTGAGGATTCTTGAGAAAAAAAAATTGAGCACAGACTCTGGATAGGGTAGGCTCCATAGCAAGTTTCAAATGATGACCTCTAGTTCTTGAGTTAGGACCAGCAGTGGGAAATAATGCTGGGAGTGCATTAGCTTTCATTAACTTATAGATTAAAATGACATCACCTCTATTTCTCCTGCATACAAGTATTGGGAGTTACAGCTTTGCTAGTCTTGCAGGGTAGAAAAGTTCCTGGATGCTGGGTATCACTTTAGTGGCATACCTCTGCACATCTCCAACACTTATGTCTTTTTAAGATAAGTAGAGACTAAAGACATTCCATCTTCAAGCCAGGGTCAAACTAGTCCCTTATACAGAAGACTGATGACTTTAGGAGAACAAGTGGAAAGGGTACACTTAATCAGCCCCATGGTTGAGCAAGCAACAGCAGCAGACTTTTTAGCATGGGTGCTGAATTTTAATTCATTATCAATAGTGGTTCCAAGATCTTGCCCAGTATTTACAGAGGAAAGTGGGTGAACTGAGAAAAAATAAGAGCAACAAGGGTTCATTTTGCCAGAGTGAATGACATGGCACTTGTCAACATTAAACTTAAGAAGCCAAGCCTCAGCCCATTGATCAAGCAGTCCAAGATTATTTTGTTGAAGGGCATTATCTTCACAGGACAAGGCTGGTCCAATGAGCTTCAGGTTGTCAGCATAGAGTGTTAGTTTATTATTGATAGTGGAAGGAGCATCATTGATGAAGATATTAAAAAGTGTAGGACCCAAAGCATTTCCCTGAGGAACTCCACTGAAAATAATGTTTAGACAAAGAAAGAATATGACTACCAGAATCATCAAATAACTGAACACATTGAGATTGTATATAAAGAAAATCAAGGATCCAGAGAAGGGACTTCTCTTCAAATTTGATTTCAAGTTGCTTGTGATAAACTTTGTCAAAAGCTTTAGAAAAGTAAAGCAGAATCATATGATTCAAGGGGATTGGTATCAAAAGATCTTCCAGAATGAAAGCCATTCTGTGAGCTGTGCAAGAGATTCTTTTTTTCAAAATGTCTAATAACTGCAGAATTGATTATTGTTTCAAGAACCTTAACAACTGCTGATGTCATACTAATAGGTAAGTAATTTTCAGAAAGGTCCTTAATACCTTTCTTAAATATTGGAATGATATGGGCTGTTTTCCAATCCAGAGGTAGTATAAAAAGATTTAATGATAACTTGAACAGGAAGGAAAGACACTGACACAATAATGTTCAATATTCATGGAGGATACAAGGATGAATGCAGTCTGGACCAGCAGATTTATTTATTTTGAGGGACATAAGTCCTGTTAGAACTAGGGTAAATTAACCAAACTTTTTGTCCCCAAAATCTGTAACCGGGGACCAAAATTTACAGGTTACTTGAGCAGGCTTCAAAACTATTGATCAGAAATGGTTGTGCATTAGACTGAGGATAGTCTGTATTCGTCCCTACCCTCGTCTGTGGGCCGATATGCCGTGAAACTTCAAGAAGAAAAGATTCTTCAGTTTCCGGGGACACACATGTATTCAAGGTGCCCAACTGAAGTTTAGGATTTTGAAGTGAGTAATCAACAAATATACATATTTTTTTTACTTTTGAACATACACACGAATTGTTGCATTCTGTCTGTTCTAAATTAATTCCTTTTCTTGTTGGCATGCATAGAACAGGCTATGTGTTTCTTTACTTCAATTTTTTACCTAGATTAGCAAGGGACCAAAACAGGTTACTAAGGGACAAATTGTTTGATGGCTTCTATTTAGTTTCTTGAACAGGACTGAAGAAATTTCAATTGTGTTGGTACTCAATTATCACGGAAATTATCAGGAAAACTACGGATTTTCATTTTACCAGGGACAAATTGCAGTAAAAATTTTGTCCCCCTTGTGGCTTGAATGACCAAAGGGACAGAATAATGATATCAGGGCTGAAACTTTCTAACAACATATTTTTAAAGATGAACCATCTAAGAGACAAATTGTTGAAAAGAGGGACTAATTTTGCTGATTTGTTTTGTTTTTGTCCCCAGTATAAAGCTGAAATTTATTTTTGTTTTTTTCTAGAATGCCACCTCCAAGACACATGAAGTGCCTTCAGCCTCAGCTGGCTCTTTTGGAGCAGAGAAAGAAGAAGAAGAAAGAAAAGCATGACAGAAACTAGGAAGATGAAAAGAAAAGGAAGAGGGTGAGCAAAGCCAGTCAAAAGAAAATTCACTGAAAGCAGAAAAGACATGAAAAATATTATGCAAAAAGTGATTCCTCATTTACCAAAGTGGAGTCAGCTTGAGACTACTTTCCAGGAACAGAATTTTCTATATCTTCAAGCAGTACAGGCTCTTCAAATTCCTTGATAGAAACCAGCTGTGACAGTAAAAGCAACTTCAGTGAAGATTCTTCCAGTGACAGAGATTCTGATGAAGGATGAAAAAAAACATAGTGAAAAGTAAAAGACTGGTGAAGAAAAAGCATGAAGACAGAAAAAGTACTGGGACATCTAAGAAAAGCAAGGTCAGGAAAAAGAAGTATAAGGCAACATACATAAAATCTGATCTGGAAAAGGCACTTTCCGAGTACATCCCTGGTGAGCTGGGCTTCAAGGCCATTGACAAAAAGTATGGGATACCAAGTATGACACTTGTTTATGCATACAAACAACATAAGTTGAAAAAAGGAACTGATGACACCCCAAAGAGTTCTGCTTTGGGGCCATCATATTTCAGTGCTGCTGAAGAGGAAGCTGTTGTTGAATTTGTATTTGACTGTCAGAAGAAAGGATTTCTACTAGTACACCAGGACCTAATTGAAACAGTTGAGCTATGTTTGAAACGTGCAGGGAGAAAGATATGTGGGAAGAAACTGACATTTTCTTGGTACTACAAATTCCTGAAAAGAAACCCTGAGGTGACAACCTGTGTCCCAGAAACCATGCATGGCAGACAGTCCAAGGTCACTGAAGCCAAGATTTGGGGATGGTTCCAGAACCACAAAAATTATCTCAAAGAAAAGGGGTACCCAAAGATGGATCAGCTAGATCTGAGACAAATTTGGAACTGTGGCAAGACAAATTTCCTTTTCCTCCCTAGGGGGAAGGTTGTTCTTGCTGAGAGAGGGAGCAAGCAAGTAGTACAAAACATGGGAGGCAATGAGAAAACTGCATGACCATCATGATGTGCATGAATGCTGCAGGAGACAGTTGCATACTGTTTGTTATTTATTTGTACAAATCTGGAAGAGTTCATCCTGATGTTGAAAGAGATTGCCCTGAAAACATCTGTCAGTCCACATCCAAATTGGGATGGATAAGGGCTGAAAACATGTATGAATTTGTCAAGCAGGTGCTGCTGGAAAAGGTAGAGGAGTTGTCTGTACCTTCTCCCATTTTCCTCTTTTTGGATGGTCATGCTTCTCATCTGTCACTTAGCCTGAGCCACTTTGTGAAGAAATAGGAATTGAGATAGTCTGCTTGCCACCAAACAGCACCTTAATTCTTCAACCTCTAGATGTTGTTGTGTTTAAGCCTCTGAAGTCAGGAAGGCAGGAATTCTTTCATAAGAAAAAAAAATCAAGCAAAGCTGAATGGCCAGGAATTTAAAGTAACAAAAAGGAATTTTGCCAGCCTTTTTGGCAAATTCATTGACCCAAAAATGATGAAAGAATTACAGAAAAAGTCATTCAAAGCTTGAGGACTGTTCCTGTGGAATGCTGACAACGTGCACTATGAGAAGCTTGTCAAACAACAAAATGACAAGGAAGACAGTCCAGTGACAAAAGACAGCCATTCAGATGTGGTACTCAAATCACTGGAAAATTTCATTAATGCTGAAACCTTGCAATGCTTTTATTCTGTCTATCCAAGCCCACTTGAAACAGAAGAAGAAGCATCAAATGGTCTTTATGCTTATTGGAGGTCTCTGATGTACCCTGGAGACAACAATGATGTGCATTGGCACACTTCAACAAAAATTGACCTAGGAGTAAGATTTTCACTCACCCCACCTCCTAGTTGGGTAGTGGATGCTGCAGAGCCCCAAAAGACTGTCCAAAGAAGGTTCTTTCAACATCTGTCAAACAAGTTGTATGGGCAAGAAAAGAGCATGGGCACAAAGAAGGATATAAAAAAGCAAACTGTCAAGTCAAAGAAAAAAGATTCCTCAGAAGTACCTGAACCATCAACATCAGCTGGACCTAGCAAGGACACAGAGACAGTAGAAGAAGTAGTACTCCTGGATTGTTACTATGCTGTCTTTTTCAGTGCAAAGAAAAAAGATGTCCCATGGTTTGTTGGCCAGGTCTTGGACTTTCCAGATAAGAATATATGCCAGCTAAAATTTTTTAAATGATGTTCCTTCCCACAATTCACAATGAAGTGGCCAAACAAAGATGATGTATCTGGCATTCTAGAGAGCAGGATTTTTGCAAGACCTCTGAAATTATCTGGCACTGGTCCTTTCATGCTTGGTGATGGGCCTGAAGTTTCCAAGAAGTATTCCAAATTTGCCTAGCCTGCAGACTTTTAAAGATGATTTTATACATACATTTTTATCCTGTGCTTTTATCCCGTGTTTTTATCTAGTCAAAATCAATAAGAAAAGTTTTTTACATAGTTTGTATTTAACTGAAAAAAACATTCAAAAATAAGTTTGGAGTATTTTTTCTAGTTTCTGGGACAGAATCAACATTCCAATCAATTTGTCCTGGGATGGTATTATTTTCAAGGGTTTAAAAAGGGCTTAAAATTGAATTTGCAAGAAAATTAATAATTATATTTGTAAAGAGCCTAAAAAAGGCAACAAGTGTATATACTTTATCTTTATCTGTAAACAATAACTTTATCTGTAGTTCATTAATATGAACTTCAAAATATTTACCTACAAATGTGTTAACCATGAATTTATTAATTCTTAAAGTTCATCAAATGTCAATGGCATCTGGAGGAAGATGCAGTGGAGGTAGTTCCTTAAAATGTTTTCCCAGATGTCCATTAAGGCTCTGGATACATTCTTGATATTTTCATTCACCAAAAACTCAACTACTCTCAGATAGAGCAAAAAGCCCCTAAACTAGAATTTTATCAAATCAGGAATCTAGGCTGATAACTAGCCTACACGTTTCATTCAGAAGAGACCTAACACGATATATTTACCATTACCTGTGATTGAGAATAATAAAACCTGCTCTTGAATTGATAAGCTTTCAGAAACCATAGAATGCTAAGCTAAATAGAAAATAAATCTAAGGAAATTGGCTATACACTATAGAAAATACGGTTCATCAGCAGCAATGTTCTATTCGATTAAGTTAGTTTCTGTTTGAAAATAGACAGCAGGGATGTATGAAAACGATATCCCTGAAAGCCTTCGAAATTTGTGAACAATAACAACTCGTTGCGCTTTAAAACTTGAAACTAATTTTTTTTACCTGTAAATCAATAGTTTTACCTGTAATCAATTTTTTTGTAAATCAATTTTTTTACCTGTAATCCAATATGTGTTGGAATCTTCTAAATCTTTCCTAAATCAATTTCGCAACGATTTATAATTCTTCTTTAGAACGATAGCAAATCAAGAATTAGCGGAAAGGCCTTTTGAATTGCTTATAATATAGCAATTCGAGTGCACAACAGACATAACTCACTATCAATAAGTAAGTGAATCTTAAAACGTGCAAAAATTACTATAAATATTCAAGTTAAACTTAACACCAACATAAGCTACCACAAAAAGGAGTAGGGCTAATGTCCGCTATGTCTCATGAAAACCAGAGCGTCAATTTTGCTTTTTTAAACGGAATTTTTATTGCGAGCTTTCAGTTTTTATTTGTCATAGCATCAGAAAAAAAATCCTCATATTAACTAAGATTAATGAATAAGGTCTAATTAAAGGCACCTTAATATAAATTGATATTCATCACTGAAAGTCTTAGGAATTTTGTGTTAATTAACGTTACAAAAGACAAAAGGTTTAAAATATATTTTGTTTTCAGTCCAACCTCTTTTGCTAGTTGTCCCGATGAGAACAATTCTGTAACCTCTCCTAGAAAATATCAGACTCTGTCTCCCAATATATCCCAAATAGAAAAACCATGTAACTAGCGTTTATTTCCTGGGATCAGACAACCTTTTTTGTGCATATGCTGAGGACAAAATCCTGCGGAATCCAACTCCCCTTACCTACAAAAAAATGTTGTTTTAAAACAACATCAACCTAAAACTTATTAGACCTTAAGTGCCTTTTCAATTTTGTTTTACATAGATACAAAATTTTCAAGAGCCTCGCAAGGCATAAGAGTTTGCCCATCTCTTGTTTGTGGTTGTTCCTGTCCGTTCTTAGTTTAACTTGATTATTTATCGAAATTCCTGTTCGTTTTAGGTTTCAATTATTTATTAATAGTAATTTATGTTCACTTTGCGCTTGAATTACTATTTAAATTTATTTTCGATCGTCTTAGATTTAAGGCAGCTCTTTGCTTTCGTTTGAAAAACTTCTTTTCGGGAAAAACTTTTTAAAATTAATTTCTGTGTAATTTTTGGTTTTTCTCCTTATAAATAAAAATTTTGGCTTACTTTATTTATTGGACAAAATTTTGCAAGAAACTTTGAAAATAATTGTGCTATAGAACTTTAGACGAATTGGTACGTCAAATTTTACTTTGGCACTACAATTAAAATACCAAACAAAGAAATTTGTCAGGAGCAAACATCAGTCGCGTAGTTGCGACAAAATCTTACCACCTGGCCCCTTCGATGCGTCTCAAGAACTTTGTTTGGGCTACATCTGTGACGTCATGAACATAAACAATAGCTGGCCACTGTAAAGTTACGGTAGTGTTGTAGATTCATTTTTTTTCGTCGCCTGATGTTGGGCATTGACCAAATGGAACAGCAAAATTCCGCCACGATTCAGGTGATGGCAAAACCTAGGTAGGTGAATGACTTGACTACTTCAGTAGAGTGCCCTAATACGTTGAATACTGGTGAGTTGGTGGTATTACCTGCCGTGCCAGCTAAAATTACTTTTGCTTTCTACTAGTAGCCCACTCTTAGGACTTCATATAACAATGTATTAAGGGCTTCTACTTGCTCAACTGTTGAACTGCACATCAGGTAAAAATATCATCTGTGATGTTGCGATTGGTAAAAAACTCTACCACCATACTTTGGTCCGAAAGGGAACCGGATTGTCGTTTGTGCCATAACATAATCAATCACCACGTATTTGTTTTGAATATTAGGCTTCGACAACGATTGACTTAGATATTGTTTTTTGTACCAGTCTAGAGTATCTTGAACTGGCAGGAGTGTTTTCAGGGAGACCTGTTCGTTCTAATATCAACCAAAGAGACTCGCGACTGACAGAGTTGAAACTGCTTTAAAGTCAATACAGGCAATGTATACTATATGCTGGATCTTATGGGCTGTTTCGACGAACTGGTAAACAATGAGTATTTGCTCGGTGGTGAGTTTGTTTGCCATGAAGCTTGCCTGCTAAATCTGGTTGCACCCACGGATGAACTGGGTACTTTTGTTGAGTAATATCATGGCAAACAGTTTGCCGGAAACTGACAATAGTATGGTTCCTCTCTATTTCAGGTAATTACTCCAAGTGCCTTTGCGTTTCCATTGAGGTTCGACTATTCTGTCCTACGATTCTTGAGTAATCAGTTTGGCTGTTCAAACAAGGGAGAACAGCATATACAGCCGAAGCAGCATCCTTGATCCTTCTAATTTTTGCAGCTCAACAGTCATACCTCAGGCTCTTGGTAATTTGTCGTATTTTATTCTCCGAAGAAATATTGTGTCTATTCTAGTGAAAGATGATTAGAGTATGTTACATTTTCACGTGTCATTTGCTGAGCGGACGCTGTTAGGTTGGGTCGACGACAATTTCGATGTTTAGCAACTTTGCAAAAGGTTTTCTTCAAACGTTCTAGCTTTGCGGTTTTGTCTTCGAGCATTACATTGTTGATGGACTCAATTGTGAATACCAATGGAAGTTCTAAGGGTTAAGTATTAGTAGAACAGGGCTAGCGAATGCTAGTGAAACAAAGAGTAAGAAGAAAGGCAAAAACTATCATGACATAATAGCCTATTATACTAGAAATTGTTGCAGGAGATTTGCATTGTTTTTTCCTTACTGATTAAATAGTCTGTATTTTCAAAATCAAACTTAAAAAAAATCAAATATTCATCAAATTATCAAAACTGATATCAAAGTGAAAAAATGGGTTTGTGTCAACCTCAGACTTATTATTATCTGATGTTTGAACTATTTTTAACAAAATTACCATCTCAAAATTTTTATCGGATGGGTTTGGGGAAAAAGGGCGTGGGGGGACTAGATTAAGCTTTGGTCTTTTTTGACTCTTTAAAAATGAACTAGAACTTTCTATTTTCTATCAAATGAGCCATCCCTGAAGTTTATACGAGTATTCCTTCTATAAAAACCATATATATCCCCAGAGTATAACGTATAACGCCTGTCCCTGGGCCCTGGGGGGTTGTGTCGACCCTGGAGTTTTAACATCTGATGGTTGAACTATTTTTAATAAAATGGTCACCTGAAATTTTATCGGATGGGTTTGTCCATCCGATACACCCAAAGGCATCGAGGGTGGGAAGGGGTAGTCGCCCTCCGATCTTTTTTCACTCTGAAAAAATGAACTACAACTTTTAATTTCCATTCAAATGAACCCTCTCTGAAGTTTATACGAGCATACCTTCCATAACAACCATATATGCCCCCAGAGCAATACTTAGAATGCCTGCCCCGGCCCTGGGAGGGTGTCGACAGAGGAGTTTTCTTATCTGACCTTCGAACTATTTTTAACGAAATGAGCATACGTAAAGGAGTTTTCGTTATATGATCTTTAGACTATTTTTAACAAAATGGCTACCTCAAATTGGGGAGCCCAGTTGCCCTCTGATCCCTTTTGACCCTTAAAAAGGGCACTAGAATTCTCGATTTCCAATCGAATGAGCCCCCTTTGAAGTTTATACGACGACCCCTTCTATATGAAGTGCCTCTGGGAAAAAATAAATGAAGTGTGGGGGGAGGCTAGCTGCCCTCCAATCACTTTTGACTCTTAGAAAGTGAATTACAACTTTCAATTTCCAATCAAATGAGCCCTCTAAGAAGTTTATACGAGCAACCCTTCCATAACAACCATATATGCCCCCTGGGCATAACTTACAACGCCTACCCCCGGGCCCTGGGGGGCTGTGTCGACACCGGAGTTTTTTGTTATCAGAACTTTTTTTTTTAACAAAATGTCTAACTAAAAATTTTTATCTGATGCATTTAGGGCGTGGAGGAGTGGGGGGGCTAGTTGCCCTCCGGTCTCTTTTGTCTCATAAAAAGTGAACAAGAACTTTCAATTTCCAATCAAATGAGCCCTCTCTGAAGTTTTACGAGAATCCCTTCCATAAGAACTATATATGCCCCTAGAGCATTACTCATAACACCTGCCTCTGGGCCCTGGCGGGTTCCGTCGACACAGAAATTTTTCTTATCTGACCTTTGAACTATTTTTAATGAAATGGGTATTATAACGATTTTATCGGATGGGCTTGGGAAAAAAAAGGGTGTGTGGGGGGGGGGGAGGGCTAGTTGCCCTCGGAAATCTTTTGACTCTTAAAAATTGAACTAGAACTTCCAATTTCCAATCAAATGAGCCCCTCTGAAGTTTATACGAGCATCCCTTTCATAAGAACCATATACGCCCCCAGGAAAATACTTACAAAACCTATCCCCCGGGATCTGGGGGGGGGGGCGTTTTTGTTATCTAAATTTTGAAAAAATTTCAAAACACTGGCTATCTCAAAATTTGTAGCGGACGAGTTTTGGGAAAAAAGAGCGTGGGTTGGGGGCTAGTTTAACTCTCTTGACTCTTAAAAAGTGAACTAGAAATTTCAATTTCCAATTAAATGAGCCCTCTATGAAGTTTATACGAGCATCTCTTTCATAAGAATCATACATGCCCTTAGGGGATAACTTAAAACGCCCTCCCTTGTGCCCTGGGGGTTCTATTGACACCGGATTTTTTCTTATCGGACCTTTCAACTATTTTTAACAAAATGTCTCTCTCAAAATTTTCATCAGATGGGTTTTGAAAAAGAAGGCGAGGGGGGGGGGATAGCTGCCCTCAGATCTAGTTTGACAATTAAAAAATGAGCTCGAACGTTAAATATCCAATCAAATGAGCCATCTCTGAAGTTTATACGAGCATATTTTTCATACGAACAATATATGCCCCAGGGCATAACTTACAACGCCTGCTCCCGGGCCCTGGGGGGTTGTGACGACACCTGAGTTTTTGTTATCTGACTTTTGAGCAATTTTTAACTTAATGACTATCTCAAATTTTTTATTGGATGCATTTGGGGAAAAGGGGGCGTGGGGGGCTAGTTGTCATCCAATCTATTTTGACTCTAAAAAACTGAACTAGAACTTTCAATTTCCAATCAAATGAGCCATCTTTGAATTTTTTACGAGCATCCCTTCAATGAGAACCATATATTCCCCCAAAGCACAACTTACAACACCTGCCCTCGGGCCTGGGGGGCTGTATTGACCCCTGAGTTTTCGTTATATGGTCTTTGAACTATTTAAAAAAAGCTATCTCAAAGTTCTTATCCGATGGGTTTGATAGAAAAAGGGTGTAGAGAGGGGGGGGCTAGGTGCTCTCCAATCTCTATTGACTCTTAAAAAGTGAACTAGAGCTTTCAATTTCCAATCAAATGATCCCTTTTTGAAGTTAATACGAGCATCCCTTCTATATGACACATATATGCCCCCAGGGCAAAAGTTACAACGCTTGCCCCCGGGCCCTGGTGGGTTGTGTCGACATCGGAATTTTTTTAAATGATCTTTGAACTATTTTTAACAAAATACCTATCTTAAAATTTTTATTGGATGCATTTAGGAAAAAGGGTTTGGGAGAGGGGGAAGCTGGTTACCTTCCAATATCTTTTGACGCTTAAAAAGTGAACTAGAACTTTCAATTTTCAATCAAATGAGCCCTCTGCGAAGTTTATGCGTGCATTCGTTCCATTAGATTGATTTATGACCCCAGGGCATAACTTATAAACCTTGCCCCAAAGACGCTGGGGGGAGTGTCCTGCGCTAATATATAATTTCCAGAACATTCAACTATGTTGAACAAAATGGCTATATCAAAAATTTTGATTGAATGTGTTTGGCGAAATGTTGGGAGTGGAAGGGGTTTTAGTTACCGTAGAATCACATTCGACTATTAAAAAAGGAATAAGACGTTAATATTTCAAATCTAATGAGCTCTTTCTGAATTTTTTACGACTATGTTGTCTATACAAAACCTTATATGCCTCCAGGGCATTACATACAACCCTTGCCCTGAGGGCTGTGGGGGAGTTGTCTTCCTAAAGGACCTAAATTTCAGGACTTAAAACTACGTTTAATAAAATGGCTATCCCAAAATTTTGATTGAATTTGTTGGGGGAAAAGGTGGGCATGAGACGGGGATTAGTTGCTGTCCAATCTCTTTTGGCTATTTAATAGGGCACTAACCTGCCAAATTTCCCATTAAATAAGCCTTTCTTGTAGTTTCTATGACAAAGCCTTCTATAAAACCTTATATGCCCCCAGGGTATAACTTAAAATCCTTGCCCTGAGGGTAGTGGGGGATTGTCCTCCTCAAAAACATATTTTCTATCTGGAAATCAACTACGCTAAACAAAATAGCTACCTCAAAATTTTGATTGGATGTGTTTGGGGGAATGATGGGCATAGGGGGGGACTAGTTGCCCTCCAATCACTGTCGACTATTAAAAAGGGCACTAGCCCTTTGAATTTCCAATCAAATGAGCCTTTCTTGAAGTTTCTACGACAATGATTTCTATAAAGCCTTATATGCCCCCAGGGCATAACTAAAAGCCCTTGCCCTGAGGGTTGCAAGGAAATGTCTTCCTCAAAAATATATTTTCTATCTGGAAATCAATTACGCTGAACAAAATGGCTATCTCAAATTTTGATTGGATGTGTTTGGGGGAATGATGGGCGTAGGAAGGGGGGCTTGTTGCCCTCCAATCACTTTCGACTATTAAAAAGGGCACTAACCCTTTGAATTTCAAATCGAATGAGCCTTTTTAGAAGTTTCTATGACAACACCTTCTATAAAAACCTTATATGCCCCCAGGGCATAACTTAAAACCCTTGCCCTAAGGGTTGTGGGGGAGTGTGCTCCTTAAATACATATTTTTTGTATGGAAATCAACTACGCTGAACAAAATGGTTATCTCAAAATTTGGATTGGATGTGTTTGGGGGAATGATTGGCGAGGGGGGGGGGCTAGTTGCCCTACAATCACTTTCGACTATTAAAAAGGCCACTAGTCCTTTGAATTTCCAATCGAATGAGGCTGTTTTGAAGTTTATATGACAACACCTTCTATAAAAACTTGATTGGATGTGTTTAAGTAAATGATAGGCGAGGGGTTGAGGCGCTAGTCGCCCTCCAATCACTTTCGACTATTAAAAAGGGCACTAGAACTCTCGATTTCCAATCCAATGAGCCCCATTTGAAGTTTCTAGGACGACCCCTTCCATATGAAGTGCCTCTGGGAAAAAAAATAATAAAAAATAAAACATTTGAGCCGTATGGCCTTTACCATCAGAGGTTTAGCGCTCTAGCGTTGCCTCTAATGAAGAGTTTCTATTGTGATTAAATAAAAAAAAACAAGTATTTTTTTAAACTGAAAGTAAGGAGAGACATTAAAACGAACAAAAATTATTCCTTATGTGTAAGGGGCTGTCCCCTCCTCAACGCCCCGCTATTTACGCTAAAGTAGATTCTTTCTCACAACTCTACTTTATAAAACAATAAAAAACTTTAGCGTGAAGAGCGGGGCGTATAGGAAGGGACAGCCCCTTTTATATACGGAATAATTTCTGTTCGTTTTAAGTTTTAATGTCCCTTCTTGCTTTCAGTTAAAAAACTTGTTTTTTATTTAAGTTCTGAACGTTTTTGAGTTAATGCAGGTTTTGAATTTTTCTCACCGTACATGAATAATTAAAACGCAATTTGCATATTAATTTTACTTTTCTTTAAACTAATAATAACCTAAGTTTGATTTTTGTTCCAGTTGTTTAAGAATGACTCCTGAATCACAAAGGCTGTTTAATTAGAATAATAATCTCCTTTAAAAGTTAAAAAAGAAAATTTAGCATAAGAGCGAGCTATTGAGGAGAGGCAACCCATCTCATATACGTAATATTTTCTGTTCGTTTTAATTTTTAATATTACTTCTTACTTTCAGTTGAAAAAACTTGATTTTTATTTAATTGCTAATCGTTTTTTAAATATGTCGGAAAATCCAGCTCCCCCTCCATGGAAAATCCCCTCCCCCCCCCCGCGAGAAATTTCTCCATGGAAAGATTCTCCCCGCACGTAACTTAAATTAGTGATATTTACGGAAATAATTTTGTAAGGCATTGTAACGAAATGACGAAAGAGGTCGAAACTATTTTTATGAAAATGAAAGTTGAGCAATTCTCAAATGACTTAAATGACTTAAAAAAAAGATTTTTTAAATATATATGCAATTATGTATGGTTTATTTAAATTTAATACTTAGAAATTATTGTTAGTCTAAATTAACTTGTTTTTTTTTATTTCAAAACAACCACAAGGCGAAGACATACAATATCTTTGATGTATTATCACAAAAAATAATAGTTATTTAACTACTTAAGGTAAAATCAAATACTAAGATTGGCCGGAAAATAACACAAACTAGTTATTGCTTATATCGGCCATTATTTAACAAAATTCGAACTTTAGCGTAAAGAGCGAGGTATTGACAAGGGGGTGAACTTCCTCATATACTTATTATGAGGGGGTTTGCCCCTCGTCAATACCTCATTCTTTACACTAAATGTCAAAGTTTTTTACAATTCTTTAAGAATGAACCCTGAATCACAAATGCCGTTTAATTAGAATAAATAGCTCTTTTGAAATTATTAAAAATACTTTAGCGTAAAGAGCAAGGTATTGACGAGGGAGCGAACCCGCTCATATACGTAATATTTTCTGCTTGTTTTAAGTTTTAATGTTACTCCCTACTTTCAGTTGAAAAAACTTGTTTTTTATTTAATTTCTGTTTGTTCTTTTTTTATTAATGCTGGGAAATCCAGCTATGGATATATGCTCTTTGCTTGGCGATCGAATATAGCTACTGTGATGATTCGAAGAGGTTAACTGTAGGTACGTAAGATTTCCATCAAGTGAGTCAGGTGTTAAAAGAAGAGGATGCTTGCCCGGTAAATTTTTGCAAATCATATTATTGACTTAAGAATAAAGTGAATATATCACTCGATGCCTTTTTTATGCTCTTTACGAATATAATAATCCCTTCTATTGGAAATTCAAATTTAAGCTCTTTTTGAGCTCTTGAAAATGACAAAAATATAAAAATATATAGGGTGTAAAAAGGTTTAAAACATCTCTTTTAAACTTACTGTTTAATTATAAATCCTTTTTTTAATCCACAAGCACTGACTTTCCACAATTAAGTTGGATATAATGAAAATTGTAACTATTTAATTTTTCAGGTACTCCTTCGATATACCCACTCTTTTATATATCTCAAACTGAAGACTAAATAAAAAACCCGTTTTGACGGGATGATGCAAGACACCGCTGTAGAGAAATACAATGTATAGCGTGGTTTTAATAGCGTATACGATATTTAAAGTGTTATTGTTTTTTTTTTTGGGGGGGGGGCGGGGGAAGGAACCGAGGTGAGGTTAGGTTTTTATATTTTTGTCATTTTCAAGAGCTAGGCTTAAATTTGAATTTCCGATAGAAGGGATTATTATATTCGTACAGTGCATAACAAAAGGTATCGAGTGATATATTCACTTTATTCGTAAGTCAATAATATGATTTGCGAAAAATTTACCGCTTGCCCCCCCCCCATTCTGAGATTTGAATAGCCTCTTCGGTAAAGGCCTAAAATAGCGGTTCTTCTAAAGGAGACACGCTAGAACAAAAGAGGACACTGTTAGATTGCAGATTTTAATGGCTTTGTTTACGTTATTGACAATTCATTCCCAGCCCCCGCTTAATAATCTCATATAGGCCTAGGCTATGTAAAAAAAAACAACACACACAAATATGATGAAAACAGATCAGAATGAGAAAAACAAGAAAATAGGATTTATTGATCCTATTTACTGCATAGCCTATAATAAAGTAAGAATTCCATAATATTTTTTTGGTTATCTTCTATATATCCTTGGGATATGTGAGACCATTAGAGGGGAGGCTGGGTTGAACTGTAAAACTCGCAAAAAAAACCATAAAATTAGCCATCTATTTTTGTATGTCTCCATCTGAAGAGCGGCTATTCCTTAGGCTAGACCTATACCGGTTCTTCTATATTCTGTTTCATTAGTTTTTTTTCAAATTTGTGTTGCGCAGTTGTTTTTTCTAAATTCTAATAGGTACAACCTGTTATGTAAGGAAATTGCTAACGCTTATAAATCAGAAGAGGGTTGGCATAGTAGCTTGGCAATACCTTATCAGGGTATGTTTTTGGCCCTGGATTCATAACTGAAGGTTTCATTTTCCTAACCTAACCCTTTCCAAGATAGCCAAAAGTAGCTTGTCTAGAATTTTACCATAGGCCTGTACAATAACAAAGAGTAAGGCTAGTGTCATTCATTACTTATTTTATACTTTTTTTAAATATTATGGTCGTCTTTCTGCCAATGCACCGCCCCCCCCACCGCGGTGGGTCACGATATATTCTTAGGACTTGTGCAAAACTAGAATAAAGCAATAGGCTCCGCATTATGTTCATGGAAGTTCTAGTCCCCCATGGAAAGATCCTCCGACGTAACCCAAAGGAAATTCACGTAAAATTCTAAGATGGGGAGGAGTTTTAATAAGGTGAATTATAGGGGAAGTATAAAAAGTAAGGTACTTCCTTGTTAGCTAGCACACACTCAAGAATTGAAGTTACGTTAATCATAATAAAATATACCTAAGTATGATAAAAATATAATACTTTAGAAAAAAATTGGGCTATATGTTTGCCCATTAGGGGGGGGGGCTGGGGGTAAGTTATAGCAGGTTTGCATGCCTAGTGTGTTAAGTACAATTATTCTGCATATTATGAAGTAAGGGTTGTTGGACCAACTATACTTTAACCCCACCCCCTAATATGCAAATGTATAGCCCAAATTTGTTTCTAACGTATTCACATTTAATTGAAATATAGCTACAATGTAGTTTTCCACCGAGCCTAAGCTAATTGCATGGTATAAAGACCGTGAAAACCAGTTATTGCATGATCTTGGTGATACAAATTCTCGAGTGTGTACTAGCTAACAAGGAAGTACCAAAAATAATCGTAGGAATCTTAAGATCACGGGGAGAAAGGGTTCAAAAGCCTCTTTCCTGCGTCTGCCTCACTGGCCTCTCCCTTTGCCTATGTGCCTTTTTAAGAATCATTTCTTATAAATTCCAAATACTTAAAGAGCCGAAAGACATAAAAAGTGTCCGAAATTTATTTAGTTTCCTTTTTTATTTCGCTGTGACGAAAGAAAAGATCAGTATAAAGCTTCCACATGCAACTTAAGCAAGTCAAAGACACATGGTTTGGATACATACCATACATACCTTTATAAGAATATCATCAGAAATATGCTGGAAAATTTTAAAACGTTTAGTTGAAGCACTTTTTTCAATATAAAGTCTCCTGTCAACCGAGTTTTGACTAAAACTAGCTTTCCATCAATTTCGAAACATCTCTCTAAAGTGCTGCAGCCTCTCTCAAAAGCTGAAAAAAATAATCACAAGGAAAGCCTTCAATGAGCCTTTCCATTTTTGACTGATTAGTATCATTGGTGAGGAAAAAAAAAAATTGTACATCCTGCTTTGGCAGTTAGCCAGTGAAATTTCACTATTGCCAAGTTTATCCATTGAGAGCCTCTAAGTGAGTAAACTTTCTAAAATGATTGATTAAATACAAAATGACTTGGAAGAGGCAAGTCAACCATGAACACCAATTCTTATTTTTTGAAAAAGGAAGAGAGTTCATTATTTTGAACCTGGTTAGGTCTTAATACTATATAATTAGAAATATATCTGGGGTGACTTCTGCTTCGCCACTCAGTCAGGTAATGTTTAGGGGGGAAATAAAGCTATATACCAACGTGATTACTTATCAAAATGAAGAAGCTGATATTTCTTTCTTTTTTCCCCACTATTTTAGAAAGATGTTCCCAAGTATTTAACAAGGTTTTTTCTACTTTTCAAAACAATATGGAACTTTTGATGAAAGGAATTGTGAAAATTAGCCAAAACCTTTGGGGAAACTGCCGCAAATAAAGTGTAAAATTAAGTTTTACGTCATCAAATTCGCCAACTTGGAACTTGTCACTAAAAGTTTTATTGAAAATAGTTTACCAGTAAATCCTGCCGGGCATCGACAAGCAAAGGTATTGACTGGATAAATAGGTCTAAATAGAACTGTATCACTTGCTATAAAATATGAAGCATTTCCAAATTTCAGCACTGAGACGCAATCTTCATACTTCAGGCATGGTTCCCTAACGCAGAGCGTATCGTCAAATGAAAGTACCTAAAAATAACAGTCAATGAAGGTTACACAAAGTACCCTCATTTTCAACAGCAATGACTGTTGAAAACGATCAGAAGATAGACATCTAGTAGCAGAGCAAGGTTTTGAATCTTCCTCTTGATTCTTGCGCCAGAATATAATTTGTACTTTACTGAAAAAAAATTCAAATGAATTTACTGAAAAAAATCTTTATTGTCAGTTTAATATACATATGCTGATATTTATTCCTTAAAATCTTAATTGATTTTTGATTTCTTAAACTTAGAAAAGTGAAAACATTTAAAGGAATCTTTTTCAGTAAAGTACAAATTATATTGTGGCTTTTAGAAAGCTTGGGGTGTAGGACCCTACTCATATTAATTTTTGCTCGTGTTGAGTCTGACTCTTATTTATTTTAATATAAGTTTGTTTTGGGTTTCATTTATTTATTGATACTGATTTGTGGTAGTTGTATTCTTGGTATATTATTTGATTCTATTGTTGTTCATTTTGGTTTAATGGATTTCTTTACTGTTTTTTTTTAAACTTATTTTGTTGAAAAATTTTTCTTAATTAATTTCTGTTCGTTTCATATTGACGTCATTATGATGTCATTTCATATTCTTTTTCTTGGAAAAAGACTGACCCTCTTCTAAAGTTAAACAAACATCCCTTCCATAAAAACCTTAAATACCCTCTGGGCATAGCTTACAACCCTTGTCCCTAATCCCTGGGAATTGTTTCAATCCCAAAGGCATTGTTATATGATATTTAGACCATTTTGAACAGAATAGCCATCTCAAAATTTTCATTAGATGCATTTCGGGACAATACGACGTACGTGTGTGTGTGTGTGTGTGTGTATGTGTGTGTGTGTGTGTGTGTGTGTGAGGGGGGGGGGTCGCTGCCCTTCCATTATTCTGACTCTTAAAAAGAAAATTAAATTTACTGATTACCAATCCAATGAGCCCCCTATAAAGCTGTTATGACCACGCTTTCTATAAAAAACCTTATGTGTCCCCAGGGCATAACTTACAACCCTTACCTTGAGGGCTGGGGTTTTTGTTATCCTCAGACATAATTTCCAGACCGTTCCGACGCGCTGAACACAACGGCTATCACAGAATTTTGATTGGAAGTGTTTGGGGAAATTATGGGCGTGGGGGGGGATTCTCCCTCTGAATACTTTCGACTAATAAAAAGGGCAATAGCCCTTTCAATTTCCAATAGAATGAGCCCTTTTTAAAAGTTTTACGACAACACTTTCAATAAAAACATTTTACGCCCCCAGGGAATAACTTACACCCTTAGCCCTGAGGGCTGTGGGGGGGGGGTTCATCCTAAAAAACTTAATTTCTAGAATCTCAAAATTTTGATTGTATGTGTTTGGGAAAATGGTGGGCGTGAAACGGGATTAGTTTCCCTCGAGTCATTTTCAACTATTAAAAATGGCATTACCCATTTGAACCTATACCTAATTGAGCCGTTTTTAAAGTTTCTACGAAAACACTTTCTATAAAAACCTGATATGCCCCCAGGGCCAAACGTACAGTCCTTGCCCTGAGCACTGTGGGGGCGGGGGGTTTTCATCCTCAAAGACCTAATTTCCAAAATTTTCAACGACGTTGAACAAAATGGCTATCTAAAAATTTGATTGGATGTGTTTGGGGAAAAGGTGGGCGTGAGAGGGGGGTAAGTTGCCCTCCAAACACTTTTGACAATTAAAAGGGCACTAGCCATTTGAATTTCCAATCGAATGAGCCCTTTTTTAAGTTTCTGTGACAAAGCTTTTAAAAAACCTGATTGGCCCCCAGGACATAACTTATAACCCTTGCTCCGAAGACTGTGAGGGGAGTGTCCTGCTCTAAGACATAATTTACGGAACTTTCAACTGCATTGAGGTCACTAGCCATTTCAATTTTCAATTGAATGATCCTTTTTTGAAGCTTCTATGACAACTCTTTCTATAAAAACTCTTTCTTAATAATGTACTTTTTAGTCGTGTTGTTCTCTTACTATCACTTTTTGTAGCGGAGAGGAGATACTCATATATAGTATGTTCCGTAGTATATTGCAAATACAGCATTAGTTATAAAATTGGAATTTAACTCCCTCGATAAGGAGTTCTGTCTTACCAATATCGAAAAAAATACAAATTTTCTTACTTTTTTTAAAGAAGAATTGTCAAGCGAGTCACCCTTTAAGTTTATAGTTCAAGATTGTCAAAAGAAGGTTCATTCTAACGAATACTTGTAGATTTAGTACGCTTTTAAAGGAATTAATTTTATAAAATCAAAGTGTTTTCAAATAAATTCCATCAGAAGAACATGCTTCGCCCTTTTTTCTATTAGAAAAACGTTCCATTTTACTTTAACATTAGCTAGAATGAATGAAGCAACCACTGCTCTCAGTGGCTCGAAAGGGGGGGAGGTCAAACAGCTCCCCTGGATTCCGAAACTATGTATTTGTATATCCGTTAAAAATACTCATTTTCTTCGTATCTCTGTTGAGAAAATAAACTAAGTTAACATAAATATTGACAAAACAAAATTTTTGTCTCTTAAATTTTTAAAATTATACATTTTAGTAGAACCCCTCCCCTCGTAGGTTTTATTTAAAATGAGGTTAGATTGTAATAGCTGCATTGACAAGTTAGTTTTAATTAAAATACCAGGGGGTATTCACTTCAAACATGATAAGAATCTCATGATAAGGACCTAAAACATAATTTGAAAATGATTTGCAGTTAAAATTTTGACAGATTTATATACTTGCTGTACAATATATTACAAACAATTTTTGATTATTTTGTAAGTTAGTAATAAAGATTTTATAAATAAATTAAATGTTCAATAATGTAAATAAACCGACTTAGTTGGAATAAATAAATTGTTGTGTAAGGTTCATTTTTCATAGAAATGTTTTTGAGAAAAAGTAATAAGACAGGACAAGTTTTTAGATTAATTGAAGAATTGTATGAACATCTTTCTGCATAAACAATTTTTGAAGAGCTCCTGATTTGGATCTGGCTAACGCCAATATCCTATCCTGGAGCTCGGAAGTAGTTCAAATCGCGGTGTCCTGGTTTCTGGTTGTCTTATGATAGAAGCTCTGGCTCTTCGCAATGGGTTATGCTCATAGTCCTGAGTTTCGTAGATAGAGCTCTGTGAACGAACAGAATTAACATCCCCTATGACGTATGCCGTCGTAAAATTGACTAGTGACAGGGTTGCCACCGTCAGTAGCATTTTACTAGATCTAGTAAAAAAAAATATCCAATAAATTCCCCAAAAACTAGTAAAAAGTCATGATTTATAGTAAACAAAACTTTTTTTTGTATTTTCCGTGAATTCAGGGACAAAAATTATTGTAAACTTATGACAATTTTTGCTTGTCTGTTTTAAAATTTACAATTTTGCTCGTCTGTCTCAGAGGCAGACAAGCAGTCACCTATTTTAATAAACAGACACTTCGCTTCCGGCATCTTAAGGTCGACAAAATCAACTTTCTGTGTATCAATTCTTACCAACTAAAAATAAAGCTATAATGACACTTGAATTTGTGATGATTGGGAATCTATTGGAATCAAAACAAAAGCCAACCACCCAAGGTGATTAGGCGAATCTTCTCAGTTTGAAAATTTTTATTGAGGAAAAAGGAGCCTGCTGAGAGAAATTAAAAGTAAGTAAAAATGTAACATTATATATATATATATATATATATATCCAAAAAAAGGATTTTTGAACTTGTAGGTTTCCGGAATTTTCAATCATACTATGAAAACGAAAGAAAAGAGGAAAAGAGAAAAAAAAGAACAAAAAAGAAAAAAATATTGTGAAAATCGTATTGATTATCCTCTTATACTAAAAATCGATGCTTGATGGTGCGCCTGCGGCGTAGCCGCACGCGCAAAAATTTTTTTTGAGCCTTATTAAAAACAGATGCGATCTAGTAAATTTTTCCTCTCCGATTTAGTAAATTCTTCCGGGTCAGGGTGGCAACCCTGAGTTCAACCCAGCTTCCCCCTAATGGTCTCACATATCTCCAGGATATATAGAAGATAACCAAAAAAAAAAAATTATGGAATTCTTACTTTATAATAGGCTATGCAGCAAATAGGATCAATAAATCATATTTTCTTGTTTTTCCTATTTTGATCTGTTTTCATCATAGTTGTGTTTTTGTTTTTTTTTACATAGCCTAGGCCTATATGAGATTATTAAGTGGGGGCTGGGAATGAATTCTCAAAAAAGTAAACAAAGCCATTAAAATCTGCAATCTAACAGTGTTTCTTTTGTTCTAGCGTGTCTCCTTTAGAAGAACCGCTATTTTAGGCCTTTACCGAAGAGGCTATTCAAATCTCAGAATGGGGGGGGGGGCAAGCGGTAAATTTTTCGCAAATCATATTATTGACTTACGAATAAAGTGAATATACCACTCGATGCCCTTTTTATTCTCTTTACGAATATAATAATCCCTTCTATCGGAAATTCAAATTTAAGCCCTTTTTGAGCTATTGAAAATTAAAAAAATATAAAAACCTAACCTCCCCTAGGCACCTTCCCCCCCCCCCAAAAAAAAACAAAAAAAAAAAAAAACTTGAAATATCGTGTACGCTATTAAAACCACGCTATACATTGTATTTCTCTACAGCGGTGTCTTGCATCATCCCGTCAAAACGGTTTTTTATTTAGTCTTCAGTTTGAGATATATAAAAGAGTGGGTATATCGAAGGAGTACCTGAAAAATTAAATAGTTAAAATTTTCATTATGTCCAACTTAATTGTGGAAAGTCAGTGCTTGTGGATTAAAAAAAGGATTCATAATTAAACAGTAAGTTTAAAAGAGATATTTTAAGCCTTTTTACATCCTAGATATTTTTATTTATTTCTCATTTTCAAGAGCTCAAAAAGGGCTTAAATTTGAATTTCCAATAGAAGGGATTATTGTATTTGTAAAGAGCATCAAAAAGGCATCGAGTGATATATTCACTTTATTCTTAAGTCAATAATATGATTTGTGAAAAATTTACCGGGCAAGCATCCTCTTCTTTTAACACCTGACTCACTTGATGCAAATCTTAAGTACCTACAGTTAACCTCTTCGAATCATCACAATAGCCATATTCAATCGCCAAGCAAAGAGCTTCTAATTAAACAGCCTTTGTGATTCAGGAGTCATTCTTAAACAACTGGAACAAAAATCAAACTTAGGTTATTATTAGTTTAAAGAAAAGTAAAATTAATATGCAAATTGTGTTTTAATTATTCATGTACTGTGAGCCAAATTCAAAACCTGCATTAACTCAAAAACGTTCAGAACTTAAATAAAAAATAAGTTTTTTAACTGAAAGCAGGAGGGGACATTAAAACTTAAAACGAACAGAAATTATTCCGTATATGAAAGGGGCTGTCCCTTCTTATACGCCCCGCTCTTCACGCTAAAGTTTTTTATTGTTTTATAAAGTAGAGTTGTGAGAAAGAATCTACTTTAGCGTAAATAGCGGGGCGTTGAGGAGGGGACAGCCCCTTACACATAAGGAATAATTTTTGTTCGTTTTAATGTCTCTCCTTACTTTCAGTTAAAAAAACTTTTTTTTTTATTTAATCACAATAGAAACTCTTCATCAGAAGCAACGCTATAGCGCTAAACCTCTGATGGTAAAGGCCATACGGCTCCAATGTTTTATTATTTATTTTTTCCCAGAGGCACTTCATATGGAAGGGGTCGTCCTAAAAACTTCAAATGGGGCTCATTGGATTGGAAATCGAGAGTTCTAGTGCCCTTTTTAATAGTCGAAAGTGATTGGAGGGCAAATAGCGCCTCCCCCCTCGCCTATCATTTACCCAAACACATCCAATCAAGTTTTTATAGAAGGTGTTGTCGTAAAAACTTCAAAACAGGCTCATTCGATTGGAAATTCAAAGGACTAGTGCCCTTTTTAAGAGTCTAAAGTGATTGTAGGGCAACTAGCCCCCCTCGCCAATCATTCCCCCAAACACATCCAATCAAAATTTTGAGATAACCACTTTGTTCAGCGTAGTTGATTTCCATATAGAAAATATGTTTTTGAGGATGACACTCCCCCACAACCCTTAGGGCAAGGGTTTTAAGTTATGCCCTGGGTGCATATAAGGTTTTTATAGAAGGCGTTGTCATAGAAACTTCAAAAAAGGCTCATTCGATTGGAAATTCAAAGGGTTAGTGCCCTTTTTAATAGTCGAAAGTGAATGAAGGGCAACAAGACCCCCTCCCTACGCCTATCATTCCCCCAAACACATCCAATCAAAATTTTGAGATAGCCATTTTGTTCAGCGTAGTTGATTTCCAAATAGAAAATATGTTTTTGAGGAAGACATTTCCTCGCAACCCCCAGGGCAAGGGTTTTAAGTTATGCCCTGGGGGCATATAAGGTTTTTATAGAAAGCGTTGTCGTAGAAACTTCAAGAAAGGCTCATTTGATTGGAAATTCAAAGGGCTAGTGCCCTTTTTAATAGTTGAAAGTGATTGGAGGGCAACTAGCCCCCTCCCCACGCCCATCATTCCCCCAAACACATCCAATCAAAATTTTGAGATAGCCATTTTGTTCAGCGTAGTTGATTTCCAGATGAAAAATATGTTTTTGAGGAGGACACTTTCCCACAACCCTCAGGGCAAGGGTTATAAGTTATGCCCTGGGAGCATATAAGGTTTTTATAGAAGGTGTTGTCGTAAAAACTTCAAAAAAGGCTCATTCGATTAGAAATTCAAAGGGCTAGTGCCCCTTTTAAAAGTCGAAGGTGATTGGAGGGCTAATAGTCCCCCCCCCTACGCCCAACATTCCCCCAAACACATCCAATCAAAATTTTGAGATTGCCATTTTGTTCGGCGGAGCAAGCCCCGACCTCCCTCCGGTTTCCAAAAATCAGTTAAATATTCTGGGCGCCAAGTAGGGACCGTATCAGATATTAAGCTGATACGAGCATATACTTCACCAGGGTTGCCACCCTGACCCGGAAGAATTTACTAAATCGGAGAGAAGGGCCCGACATCCTTCCGGTTTCCAAAATTCAGTTTAATATTCTGGGCCCCAAGCCCAAGGGGACCGTATCAGATATTAAGCTGATAAGAACTGATACTACACTTTGATCTTAGTCAAAAGGCCTAGAAGCGATACTTTAACAAGGATTGTCAAAGACTATATAAGAATACAAGTAAGAAACTTTGTCACAAATTTAATTTCGGTTGCAATACTCTAATAACATTCAATGTACTTATCACTTTCTTTTTAGATTTTTATAAACAGTATAAAAAATTTCACATAACATCACAATTTATCTCAAAATTTTAATGGTAAATGAAAAGTTTTCCAATCAAGACTTGGACAAAATTGTCATTCAAAAAGACAAAATCAGACAAAGATTTAGGCTACTAAAAAAACAAAACTGACCTGTTTATCTGGATCCTTGAATTATGCAGGCTTATTTTAGGTTTAACATGATATTTTGCAGAAACTAAAGTTCAGCTGGGGGGGGGACAAAATGAGGTCTGAGAGGGGGTCAAGCTTTAGTCTGGAGGGGGTAGTCCCCCCTGCCCCATAGCAAATTGTGGCCCTGGAGTACCTCCTTCATGATCAAGGCAGCTCAAAAGCCAAATAAGTATGATTTGATAAATTCAAATGTTGTAAAACATTTTCACATTAACAAATCAAGGTTCTAGATAATTTTTTTAGATAGTAAAAACATGCTTTCTTTCTGATAAAAACGTCCTAATCGCCGCCGAGCACATTTAGCTTTTCGAAAATAAATCATAGTAAATTCATATGAGTATTTTTTTAACAGGATTTGAAACTAATCAGGAATAAAATGACTATTTGCCAGGAATTTTGGGAAATTTTTGAAAAACGTGAAACGAAAAACATATTCTTTGTTTTAATGACTCAGTATATCAAAAATTTATAATTATCAGAAAACTCTAAATTACAGAAAACAAGTCCTTTTTCAATAAAATACAACGAAAAGATATTTTATCTATCAGGGTAGAAGTGTACAGATCCTGAAGGACCCCCCCCCCTCCCAAAAAGAAAATTAAACAATTTGAAAATAGTGTATTTTGATTTAGTCCAATTTCCCATTGAACATGTCGTGACAATTTCAACGTAGTACCCTTAGCCGTTCTTGAGGTATCGCTCTTTGTACAAAACTGAAAGCATGAAGCGTCTCTTGTTTAGTTTAAAATCCCCCCCCCCAAAAAAAATACCCTGATATTCGATATTAACTTCTAATTTTAATTTTAAATTTTTATATTAAAATTTTGTTTAACGTTATATGTTGGCCATGCCACGAACATCTTGACGTAGAAAAAACATCTTCAAAAAACATAAGATTGCATCGATTTGTAACATCAGAAGCAAATTTAATTTTAAAGGATTTTATCTTTGTTGTAAAAAAAAAAAAAAATATTCAAGCCTCCATACGATTTATCCGGCATTAATTTCACCTGTAAGCATAAGCAACTGCGCTAGGAGGCGTTGAATTAAATATTGCATTATATGGCAATTAGTAAGCTACATTAACCTTGTTGATTTTAATGTTTTATGTACCAAAGGAGTTGCAACATTTAGGTGATTATTTTTGCTTACTGTTCGTCACGGTTTAACACTATCCTACGAAATTTGTTGAATACAAGCAATGATTTGGGACAATCCAAATATAAAAGGATTTTCCCAAATATAGGGGAAACGTAACAAGGGAAAGATAGGACACGGTACAGTACCTAAATAACGTGCTGCCTTTGTTAAGAAATGCTATTACAAAAGTCCTACTTAGTTACATCACGTGCCAAATAATGTTATTTATTTAGTAAAGATTTCTGTCATTTATAAAATAACAATTTCTGACAGTTTTTATTTCACATATTCTTTTTCATTGGTTAAGAAAATAATATTTTGATCTTTTCCGTTTCTCTCTATAAGAATTTAAATTTTGGCTTTCTATTTATATGTTTGACAAATGTTGCAACAATTTTTGGTACTCTTGCATTATGCAGGCCTCTTGGGTTAACTACTATAGAGTAGGCAATGATAAAACCCGTTTTCGACATGTTACCCGCTATAGACTAGGCAATGATAGCGTGGTTTTTGTTGCGTATACTATATTAGACTGTGGAATTATGGGGTTTAGGGGGGGGAGGTACCTAGGTTAGGTTAGGTGACGTGTTTAATATATGGTATGATTTACCCACCACCCCTAGTGTGAAAATATATAGCCCAAATTTGTTTCTAAACTATTATATATTCATCCTATTTTATTTTATTTCATTAGCATTAACCAAACTTGACTTTTCAGAAAGGCCCGCACAATGCAAAAGTAACCAATTTCTTAACAAAAGTTGTACTATAATGCTTTCGATTGATGGGTAGGGGGAGAAATATTCACATATAAATAAGTTGAAAATCTGCATAATCTTTTGGTTTCTATAGGGTTGAAGGGATTCCAGCCCCTCTTATGTTACAACCTTGCCTATAGACAAATAGTACGCAACTATTACCCTCCACATACCCTGAAAGTTTCCACTTAACTCCCTTATCTTTTCCGTAAATATCACATATACACCCTTTTGACGCTGATATATCCTACTTGACAATAATGCAAGTTATGTTTTGATGTTATTAAATTTGCTCAGAAATAAAACACAAAAACTGGATTCAAAATGAGCCGAGCAGATATTACAAGAAAAATGTCCCCTCTTCCCCAACGACACCACTGGTGATAATCAATGGTGTCAATTCACGAAAATTATAGAGGCTAAGTAATATCTAGTCCCCCCCCCCCGATATTTTTGTCTGATACGTTAAAACGAAACGCAATGCATTTAAAAAGATTTTTCGATGAGTTTTTTTTACCATTTTATACCCCCCTCCTCCAAAGAGAAATTTTGGACACGGCCCTAGGGATGGGAAGAGTATTCCTTATAATCCAGGGAGGGAAAGTTCGTTGTTTTTCCAATTTCTTTAACAAAATACAAAAAAAACCAAGCCCCTTTTCAATAATAATCCACAATAAGACTTTCTTGAATTTGGGCGGGGGAATGATACAAAAACATTGCAGACAAATACCCCCCCCCCATTGTAGCTACTGGTATTCACTCACGCTATTTGGTAATAATATAAGTTATAATGTGACATTATTAAATTTAATACAAAGATGGACATAAAAGCTGAATTTTTAATCACCCAAGGAAATTAAACAGAAACAATACAGTAAGACTTCATCAGGTAAATGATTACTTACTTTATTTTTATTAGTATTTATCCTTTTTGTTTGTCATTTACTAGATTAATTTTATAATTCCATCTTGTTACTAACAATGTAGCCAGAACACTGAATTGAAAAATAGATAGCCATCAAGTATGATTCCACTTTTATAGTAGAATTTGAGTACAAACTTACTAAAGAACCCTAAGCTTTGAACCGTAGAAAAGCAATAGAAAATGAAGCAAAAGTCCTATAAGATGGACTCGAGCTTGAAAGACTTAGTAGAAACAAAGTAGTACGAGGGAAGCTGCATTCCAAGATGGTAGTATCTTTTGATTTTTCAAGTGCAAAAGGTCAATGTCTTATGGATTAATATCCCGTATGGATTTGTGCTATTTCTGTTCGGATTTCTTGAGCCATGCTTTGCTCTTTACTTTTTAGCCTAAATAAATTACAGGGTACTGGTGAATTATGCGGGCATTGCTATATACTATATCAAAGAAAGCAGTCACAAAACCCGTCAAACTGCTATTTCATTAGCAGACAACGGGTGATTTGCTAGATAAATTGATGCCAAAGCGTGATTTCTCAATATTTAAACGATTGTTTTTTTTTGGGTTTAGGAGGGAGAGAGGTACCTAGGTTAGGTTACGTATTTAATGTATGCTATGCTTTACCCCCCACCCTCCCTAATATGCAAATATATAGCCCAAATTTGTTTCTAAACAATTATATATTCATCCAATTTTATTTCTTTTCATTTATCCTATTTCATTCTAGAAAAACCTCCTAAACTGGAATGGAAATACTGTTACTAGACAAAGGAGGAATGAGGGTCCTAAGAGAATGGGGACTCAAGAGCGCGTAGGACTTTGTTCGTTATAGCACCGAGCCAGGAGTGACTTGGAGCATTCCTTACCCGCTTAAAATTAGCTACCCCGGATGTAATCTGCAAAAGATAACAACAAATACTTAACCGGTTACTTGTCAACTGAAAAGCTGCATGCAACTAGGCAAATAGCAACACTAATCATGTCTACTTCACTATAAACATGGCTTATTAAGAAACCCCTGGAAAGTGTGCCACATTTCACAATTACTGTCCCTTTTTACTATCTGCCCATAATTTCACAATGTGTTTTAATTTTTGAAAAGATTGAATTTTTGTTCATATATGACTTCAATTGTCCTGCATTTTCCAGGGTTACTTGTCTGACCACAAATCAAGACCGTTTCCTCAAGTAGTAGTCCTACTGACCTCTCATTTCATTTACGTCTCGTCAAACGCTAAGGGCTTGTCGTCAGATAAGTAATCGGGCTTGTCAGATAAGTGATCTTGGAATATTAGAACATGCAGCAAGAGTATAGGCTAGTCTGCCTTTCGGCATTTAAAAATTTGTTAAGACTCATCAAGTAACCCTCCCCACGGTAGTCTTTAGTAAAAGGCAAAACATTAACTCTATATGAGGAGAGGCTATAGCTATGAAAATTGCTAGAGATCAATCGAGTATATAGAGACAAATTCTGGTAAATCCTTATCGGTTTTTTTTAATAAGGTTCGAAAGTAACAAGGAATTCAATGTTCAATCAAGTAAATATGGGCAAAAAATTTATATGACGAGAAAACATATTCAATGATAAGCAATTCATGGGCAACTTTAATGACATGGTACAAAAACTACATCACAGAAAATAACATAAATATTCAGTAACCAGGCTCAAAAATAATTGTAATGTAACTGAGTGGTCGATCAATGGCTGTCGCCAAGGGCCCCCCCCCTATTTAAATATTCCAAGAAGCTTGGCGGTAGTAAAGGAATTTTTAGTTTGATATGTTGCCAACGCAATTGACTTGATGAAATGTGGGGGGACCAAGGGCATTTCACTTTTTTAAGACTAGCCTTTGTGACTTAATCTAAATTTCAGCAATTTGATTCGATTCCTAGTTCAATTTAAAAATCAGTATTTAATAATTACAGAGTATTTTCAAAAACAAAATGCATTAGGAATCTATAGAGCATACCCCCAACTCTCTCATATGCTTTGGATTTTAGGCAAAATTCTTCCGTGATATTTCAAACATGTATATTTATCAAAAAATTCATTTTTTCAAAAGGGCCTGAAAAGTCGAAACTTTTATTTCTGAGAACCCAGTGGCCGTTCTTCTTGTTAACAACCAAAGGGGGCTTTAGTCATTACTACTACTACTACCAACTCACAACAGAACCCAGCCCTCTGAGGCCAAAAACAATAAATTCAGCAATTCTCGTCGAATCTAGGTTAAATTTAAATTTCAGCATTTAATAATTGCATGTTATTTTCGAAAAAGATGAAAGGGGACGTCTATCCAGGTTGGGAATTTTTATTTAATTACGGAGAGTAGTCATTGGCTTTTTCACCATTAAATTTTTTAAATTATTAACAGTTTTTCGTTTTTTTCAGATCAAAAAAAAAAATTAATTCAATATATTCAACGGCTAGGAAACTACAGGTATGGTTTCTATAATGTATAAGGAAGCGTATAAGACGTCAGTGTTTAGAGTTCATGAACTTTGATTTCCCCTCGGGAGGAATGCGCCGATCCCGGAGGTACTGCAACACCGGGCCAACGCGTGAAGGGAGCGGAGCAAGCCCCGACATCCCTCTGGTTTCCAAAAATCAGTTTAATATTCTGGGCCCAAGTAGGGACCGTATCAGATATTAAGCTGATAAGAGCAGATACTACACCAGGGTTGCCACCCTGACCCGGAAGAATTTACTAAATCGGAGAGGAAAAATTTACTAGATCGCATCTGTTTTTACTAAATGCTCAAAAAAAAATTTTTGCGCGTGCGGCTACGCCGTAGGCGCACCATCAAGAATCGATTTTTACTATAAGAGGATAATCAATACGATTTTCACAATCTTTTTTTCTTTTTTGTTCTTTTTTTCTCTTTTCCTCTTTTCTTTCGTTTTCATAGTATGATTGAAAATTCCGAAAACCTACATGTTCAAAAATCCTTTTTTTGGATATATATATATATATATATATATATATATATATATATATATATATATATATATATATATATATATATATATATATATATATATATATATATATATATATATATATATATATATATATATATATATATATATATATAGTAAATATATATATATATATATATATATATATATATATATATATATATATATATATATATATATATATATATATATATATATATATACATATATAACATTATATATATATAATTTTACATTTCTACTTACTTTTAATTTCTCTCAGCAGGCTTTTTTTTCCTCAATAAAAATTTTCAAACTGAGAAGATTCGCCTAATCACCTTGGGTGGTTGGCTTTTGTTTTGATTCCAATAGATTCCTAATCATCACAAATCAAAGTGTCATTATAGCTTCATTTTTAGTTGGTAAGATTTGATACACAGAAAGTTGATTTTGTCGACCTTTAGACGCCGGAAGCGAAGTGTCTGTTTATGAAAATAGGTGACTGCTTGTCTGTCTCTGAGACAGACAAGCAAAATTCTAGATTGTAAAACAGACAAGCAAAAATTGTAAATTGTCATAAGTTTACGATAATTTTTTTCCCTGAATTCATGGAAAATAAAATAAAGTTCTGTTTGCTATAAATCATGACTTTTTACTAGTTTTTGGGAAATTTACTAGATCCTCTAAATTTACTAGATTTTCTTTTTTTACAAGATCTAGTAAAATCCTACTGACGGTGGCAACCCTGGTTGAACTGTAAAACACA